>NW_013666993.1:69138-70972 GCF_000517525.1 Limulus polyphemus | reverse complement strand
GTCTCCAACCATTATTAGAGATAGACTAATAAATGTTTCACTCGTCGTAGTAAGACACTCTTTGTCTCTAATTATTATATACATAACACGCTTTTTCTATATAATTCTTAGGTGATTGTTCATTATGGCGTTTCATTATTGCAAGCGTGTTTTCTTGATATATGAATAAAGTGGTTAGTTGTTATATTGACAACTTATCAATTTAATGATACACGAATAAGATATTTAATTGTTATGTACATATATTGTGTGTTGTACTAACATATTCATAATTATGGGTTTAAATTTTGCAGCAATTGATTTCTGTAAAACTTATGTATTTAATTTATCTACATGTGTTTGTGTTTTAATTTGGGATTTTAAAAGACGTTCATTGACAATAACATAACTTTATACCTACGTTTAGCTGACAGGAAAACTTACTTTGTATAAAGTTTTTATTCTATATAGTATATCATTTTATACAGATCCGTTCAACCTCTTTTTTTAAATATATTCATAATAATAGAAATACGGTGAATATCTGAATACAAAAATCTAAAGCTTAAGCCCACCCCAATATCTTATAGAATAATACTGATAATAACAGAAATTAACTTCATATTTCAAGTATAAGACGCAAAAAAATTCAATAAATGATAAATTATCTGTAGATTAGTCTTCTACTGAAGTATCTTTGTTTCGCTGAGTAGGAGCTTTTATCTTTTTCTGTGGGTTTTCAGAGGACGATCTCTCTTTCCTATAATGGGAACATAAAAATAATAGAGATCTAAATAAAAGAACTGTGGCTAAAGTACTAGTTAGCTAGTCATGGTTCTTATGCTGCTGCAGAAACGCATGGAAGTTATTACTCATTGGTCATGATGAACACACGGATAACTTTAAAGTAAGATAAGTTAAACAGGGAAATAAAATAGTTTGTGACATAAGATTAGAACAAGTTAACTTGTGATTCCCGGGCGTAACTAAAGAAAAAAAAAAGAGAAAAGAAAAAGGAGGAGCAAGCTTACGCTAACCAACAATGTTAAATCTGCACAAGAAACGAACCAATTAAAAAAATATAATGGTAAACCTGGGTTTCTATTTAATAAAGGCTTGTTGAATTATATTGCAAAATTGCCTGTACGTTTATGATTAGCAACATTACTTATTTTACAATTTTAAATGAATTAATCCGTGAATTAATAATTCTCGTTTCGTTTTATTTTTTTCCTGTGGTTAAAAATTGTGAAAGGACAGACGACGTGTTTCAAGAAATGGTTATTAACTTTTTGTACCATTTATCATAAATACCTTTAGAAAGACATAAGTTAAAAATGATTGGTTTTCCTAGAGATAACTGGATATGGTACGTGAATGACTTCCTGATGTTTTAATAAATGTTAAAACCTTGGTCATTCCCCTTAAAATCTTGTCGCGGAAGAGTTCGCGGTGGGATTGCGTGGTTTAATAGTTGACGCCTAACAGTTGTTGTTCATGTAGTTCAGTAAAATAAATAGTATCTCAACCACTACTGTGCCTGTCGCTATCGACCCTGATACATGCCAGTATGCAGACTGTCTCCTTCCCTACGCCGCCGTTAATTATCGACGGACTACCGCTCGACTTCTCGCCGCGGGACACAGCCAACTTCATCCGCTGCTACAAGCCTCAAGCCAGAGTATTCTCTGAGCGCACCCGTCGTCTAAACAAGGGAGGTATACTCCTCCATCCCAAGACACTCGAAGACTTCCGCTGCCTTCGCCAACCTTGGTCTTCAAACCCTCCCGTCACTTGCCAACCCCCTAAAAGCAATCCCAGTCTCCACACAATATTTCTCAGAAACGTCCATTTA
>NW_013666993.1:21352-68812 GCF_000517525.1 Limulus polyphemus | reverse complement strand
CTCGAAGACTTCCGCTGCCTTCGCCAACCTTGGTCTTCAAACCCTCCCGTCACTTGCCAACCCCCTAAAAGCAATCCCAGTCTCCACACAATATTTCTCAGAAACGTCCATTTATCCTTTACGCCAAAGGAAATTCATCAAGCCCTCGAAACTACAACCAACTATACGATCCACGCAGTCCACCGTATCCCATCAAAGAAAACAGGTTCACCCTCCACTTTCCTGAAAGTTGTCACAACTTCCAATATAACCGCAGACTCCATCCTCACCCACGGCTGCTATCTTGATTACCATCACTTCAAAGCAGAACAAAACACACTGTAAGCCTCACCCACCCTTACCTTTCCTAAACCACCCCCTAAGCCCACGTTTCACAACACCCAAAAGAAAACCACCGCCAATCAGTACTCGACCGCCCATCCTATTACAATTGACCAGGCTACTCAAACTTCACCCACTCCTGAATCACAAGACATGTCAACCCAAGCCACCACTACAAGGAGAAAAAAAAAAGGCACCCAGACCCAGCCGCAAGTCTTTCCAGTAACCAACGACGCATATCAACAAACCAGCAACCCACCTCTCAGCTCCGTGCCACTTTCTACATCATCGTCGTCAATCTCACCAAACGCTCTAGTAACTGACACCTCCCCCGACCTCTACCTATCCGATGAACCTTTCTGTGCCCTCCGCCCATTCACCAGCGACACCAAGGACTTCACGCCTTTAAAACTATCCCGTAACCGGAACCTGTACCCCAATAAAACCATGGTGAACATCAGGAGAATCCCCAACTCATTCAAAAGTTAATCAACCCCAGCACCGGACTTCACTTTGCTTACCCTACTTACTTCTTCTCGCTAATCGAGCACTGGTACGGACTGGTCGTTACCAGTGAAAGTGGGTTTTCTCGGGGTAGTCCCGTTTCCCCCAACATTAAATTCGTGACATAGGATCTGTAGATCCCCGCCGCCCTGATGGACCATCTATCCTATATCGGCCGTTTAGTTTAGTTTACTCTGCTCTTCACTTTCTACTTTTACGTCTACCTTTTAAAATTTACATAGCTTGTCTGCATTAATTTCCTGTTTCTCAATTTAAGCACATATTCCTAGGCTACGCGCGGGGTGAAGGAGGATTGCTTAATCTTCGAGCACCCCTGATTAGTAATTATTTCTTCGGAAATAATTATATTTTAAATCAAAATAACTGCCAGAAACGAACGAGCTGTGTCTGTCGTATTCCGGCCGGCTTGATGAGCCCTAGTATTGCGCGAAAAGCCTCGTCGACACTGGATATAGCAGGTATTGTGTGATCCCATATAGTTATTTATTCATCTTTATTTTCACTTTATAGCTTTTAGAAATACTAAATAGTTTCCGAAGCGATTTTAAGTGTGAAGTGTATTTTTGTGACATCTGTAGGCTTTTCCTCTCTATTTTTGTTAATGGAATAAACACACTTGACTTGAATAGTATATACGCTCTGGGAGAAATGACACGTTTTGTATTTAGTCATTGTACATTCTCTGTCTCAAGTAGAACTTCTTCAGAATTCTTTAAGATTTTGACCAGATCTGTCACCAAATCGATAGCTCCCTGTCTTGTGTTTTTGTGCACTTGACGGCTTTAGTTGTAAATAAAGATTACTTTTCACTTTGTTTTACATTGTGTTTGGTCTCTTTCTTCAACTAAGTCATAATCAGGAATTTAAATATAATTTCGCATAACACTTTCTGCTGTTCCTCCCATTACCTGCGATTACTATTCTTCGCTGTAAAGCAATTAGTGGACCTAAGAATACTACATCCTCAGCATTGTGGTTCTTCCAGTAAGTATGTTTATAACCCTAATTTGATTAATTAAATTTTTATCCTTAATTTTTGTTTTGTTGCTTTCATAAAGAATATTTAAATGTGGGTTTATTAGACTTTGTAAGACGCTGTTATTGTTTTCAAACGCAAAGCTGCACAATGAGCAATATGTACCGTGTCCACTGTGAGAATCTAACACCGGATTTTAACGTTGTAAGTCCGTAACCTTACCGCTGACTCATCGAGGAAGTGGCAGTTTTGTAAGAAGAAAGAAATAACACACTAGGAAATAAAAGAGTAAGATATGGAAGATGCCACTTAAGAGTATGGACTTTATAATAATTTCAGCTTGTATTCAAAGAACTTACCTTCCAAAATTTTCTCCGTCTTCCAACGTTTCTGGTAGTGAACGATTTTTAGTTTCAGGTAGCAACAATACTAATAAGCCCGATGTTACAGCTAAGCTGCCATAGACAGCTGGAGGCACGTTAGGATCTAAGACAACTCCCTATTAGAGTTGGAAAAAATAGCACTAATAACCATTGAAGCAATAACGAAAGAAAAAACTAGATATCAAAATTGTAAAATGTTATATCTGTCAACAGTTACACGCACACCATTGAATTCACACCTCTCAATCTGGATTCAAAAATAAGATGTGTTAAAAGTGGCTATAACACCGTTATTTTTCTCCTTTATACGTGTTTGAAATCAAATCTAAAATCATATTAAAAATTTCAAGGTGTATATTGTTTGATGAGAGTAATATGGGAACGTGGAATATATTCGACAATTTGTATATAACAAAATGAACTAAAAACCGTTTCTCACTTTCATATCTATCTAAAATATTTTGACTGTAGTTACTAAAGTATGTGGACGCTTTTACCAAATGGTTAACAATATAATGACTGTCACTACCAATAAGACGTTTTTAGTCAATACTTTCCTAAGAATAATTTGTGTATATAGAAAGCTATAACTTCTGGTTTTCCTATACTTAGTGTAATGTATGTGATAAATTTGAAAAAAATTATTGAATTATAAATAACAGTTTTAACGTTACTATATGTAAGACGTCACAAGTTAGATAATGCCGTATAGTGCTTTCATTCGAGGTCTCAAAAATACTAAGTTACTGTAAAAATTAGAAACACTTTGTAGAACTTGGACTCTAAAGAATAAAATAGAAGATTCGTTTCAATGATTCCTTAATACATTACATTTGCTTTCGTTTTTAAAATTTGACTCTTACATCGTTAAATTATGTTCAACTGTTTTAATAAACTGTTTCATACGTTCATTACTCTTAATTTTTCAAAAGTTTTATAAAAAATATTTACTTTTATTTCTATATTTTTTCTTTTTGTCCTTTTTTAATTCTGTTAGTCTTTTATTCGTTAGTCCATTGATCTGCCCTATTAAATTTCGATATCTAAATATAGTAATGAACATACATTTAACCACTGTGGAGAGTTTTGTATCCGTTAGTTTTTTTTTGTTTTTTGTTTTGGAAATGCATATGTTAATACGTCAAACTGAACGTTCCGAAACATTTCCAGCACTTAATTCGCTACATTTAGTGTGGTATGGTGAGCATAAAGTTCGGAAATTTTAAATTTCCATTTACCAGGTAACGCACTAATGGAGCCACAGCCGAACCAACTCTAGCACACATACAGGAGCACCCAATTCCCATGTTCCTGATGGTTGTAGGATAGAGTTCCGCCCCGTAGATGTAAACGATTTCAAAAGAAGATGTAATACAAAACTTTCCAAACATCGCCAAGACGACCTTCACAACATCCATATCTGAAAAATATCAAGAAAACTTAGTCACAATAAAATATATTCAGTATTATCATTTAGAAGCCGTAAGGCTTAACTTTTGTAAAAGAATCTTTCCAGGATATCTTTATTAAAACCTTTAAATATTTCCAAACCAAGGATATAAGCGAATCTACGTTGTTTATAACGTTTCATTGTAATTTATATACTCCTATTACTTACATTTCCCAACCGTAGAATAAGAAACTAAACTACAGAAACTTCCTTGGATCGCGAAGAAACCCTATTATAGCAACAATTATTATGTTGTTAAAATGTATAATTGTCATCAATATTTTTTAACACAAAGCAACATTTAAAAACTTCTGTATTTGATTTGTTGGCAGACTTATTTTTAATACATAGTTTACTATTGTGTGTCATTATAAATTATTTGAGTTTTACCTTTTTCAAAGTTAAAACTGAAAATTTTACAAATAAAATCTAAAATCATGTTAGTTTGTCGTGACTGTCCACTAAAAATTTCAACTATTTTAATGACATGCTTAAGAGAACATATGACTTTACATCAGAAAATTCAAACAATAACCAGCTGGGTAGAGCAACCTGAGATCCTTTTTTACAACTGCATTGTCATCATATTTGCTACATTTTCTTTAAATTCTCAAGTTAATAATTGATAACCAGGCGGCAAAAAGAAACCCAGGTCGGGGAATTTAAAACTCGACAAGTACCAGGGTTTTTGAGTACCCCTTCTCAATTCTACTTAGAATTAAGATTCAGAATAGAATGGATTCAAAAAAACCACAGTGTAAAAAAAAAAGCTGAAAATACTCTCTATTTACTTATAACACAAGTTAAATCTGACTAGAACACAAGACGTTGGGCAGCACTTCTCCGAAAATGCCGAGAGATTTTACCAGGAGAAATTCTGAATAAGAATTATATAGAAGTCATAATCTGGCATTCTTCGAGATTGAATTTTCCAAGCATGTCATATGGCTGTCCCATAAATGAAAGTAGGGAGATGATATCTTCCAGACATTTCTAAACCTGTACGCTGCAATTATGCTAAAGAAAACGTGACTGAAGACCAAATTGATATCTCCAGCAGCACCTCCCATAAGAAAGTTCGGTTATTCTTTGCGCGAGATGAATTACTCATCTTTCTAAGCTAAAATAAGAAAGAAAACGTGGCATTTTTTACAAAAACCACAGTTTTGATCGTTTCATAACTAGCAAGGATGTGCCTTATTTAAGACTGTAACAGTGATCACCGTATTAGTTTTATTACTTAGTCTGAACTCGTATGTTATACGATTCAATTTGCATCAGTACGAGATGAAGGAAAAAGAATGTGCAACAGATCTTGCTAAATCATACTCTATTTCTATTCGCTAAACTTTCATTTTGGATTGAATTTTTCTACGCCTACATGTGACGAGCTTTAGTTGCTTGTTTGTTTTTAGATTTTTAGACACGGAGGCTATTCGCATATAGCGTTTCAAATTTTGTACTGATAAATTAAACAGAAGTCAGTTACTGCCATCTTTTTAGCTACTTTTGTGAGACCGAATAGTGTGATTTGACAGTCAGTCTTATAACACCCCACGGCTCCAGAGTGAAGAGTGTGATTTTTTCTTGAGGTTAAGAGACCTATTAAATCAAACTTTCCATTATCAGAAATAAATTTATAATCTAAAATAGAAGATGAAAGTAATTAAAAAATTCATACTAAAGTTTAGTTTCACCAAAACTGTCCACAGCAGGAAAAGCTCTAACGTAATTCAAAACCTAAGTTCATAAAATTTAAAAATTATTGTAACGAGTGACAAAAATGTTCTATTTTTTTAAAGCTAAACATATTTAATCTGTCAAATGAAAAGCTTTGTAATACGAATATGTAATTTTCTTATGCTAAGCGCCTTGATATACAGGAACTTTTTGTTATATCACAACATTTAATCGTTTTTAATCTTCGTATAAAAAGTTTATCAGTTATATTTAATAACAATGATTCAGTTTCTTAGCGCAAATGTTTTACCCTTAGTTTCCTTTGTCAACTTTGTTGTTGGACATTAATTCATTATGCAAAGTTTCAGTTATTAATTTTTAACTTTAACTCGCCCAATAAAATTTAAACCTAAAAAAGAAAGTTTCATCCAGATCAAAATATTTAAAAACCGTTTAGGCTATGTCGAAATGTCTGTGACTTAAAAAGCCCTTTCTGGTTGAAATAATAAGGGTTTGGATACCAGTTGCAGATCCTTTACCATTGGTTAATAACCCTTTAAAAATAAACAGTACCTCGCTAACAATAAAGTTTTTACTAACAAATTATGAACAATATTCATTTAAAACGGTTAGTGAATAAAAAAGCATTTATTTGCTTCAAATTTAATACTGAACTGAACCAGTCAAACCTAACGCGAAAGTACTGCAAAGCTAAATGAACAAAGCATGCTATTAGTTATTGAACCCTAAAAATACCCAAAAAACTAAGTACCAAGCTGTATTTGGTTTCGATGAAGCCAAAAGTGTTATATCTTATATCCAAAGTTTGTATATAAATTAGCTATTTTTTTTTCTTTACATTTCTCTTACACCCTGAAATAGAAAACTAGCTTTCTGCCTGATAAGTCTAAAATCGTGAATCGTCTTAAGACTGTAGAAAGAAATACGTCAAATTTTGGCAAAATAACGGTGGCGAAACAACGAAATCATAAAAAAAAAGTTTGTAGAAGCCAGAAATGTTTTTCGTTTTCGTAGCTCCACTGGAAACAAGGATGTTTTTTCTTCTTGTTGTTTTTTTTTGTTTGTTTTTTTAAAGCAAAGCCACACCGCGAGGATTCTTACGTCCTTGTTGGATCACTTGACTGAAATAATTTTGAAAACCAAACAGACAAATGCAACATTGATATTAAAAACTACAAACTTTATTTGACGGTTGCATTGGAAATTTTTTTTCGACAGTCCCTGTTTTTAGGGTTCAACGAACAGACTCGTAAAATGTGTTCTATTTTAGAACCTGATACTTCAGCATGCTATTGAATTGCAAAACAATAAAATCTTACAAAGAGGGTTATGCTCTGACTGAGATTATGTTAGGTATTCAACTAATGAAGATTATATGCTATATGTATTATAGGCTACCTAGTGGGAAAATATGGCGACCAAACAATGCACAAATAGTTGACTGAAATCGGCAAAATTTATTCACGTTACCATATTGATAACGTCATCAAAGAGGTCTTACATCTAGTAATTGATCAAAATTAAAATTTTAGAATTGAGTTATGATAGTCTATAAGCAAACAAAATTTCATCGAGATTAGATGATTTCTTCACATTTTCCATCTTCATTTCTAGAATGAACCTCCACCCGACCCCCATGTTTACCGAATTTTGAATACTTTAATTAGGTAGTTTGAATATAATGTTACAGAGATCAAAATGGTACTAAAACAGCTTCATGAAAATATTTACAAGTTAAAACTTTCAACAGACATGCTAAACAAAAAATCAAACTATTATACATACCTTGTGGTACTGCAGGCATTATCGAACAGGAGATTCCTCCAATTACCATAAAAAAGCATAGAGGATACTGCCGCCCCCACTGGTGAAGGACAAAAATTGTCAAGACGTAAGCAGGTATTTCCATTAATCCAGAAATAAAGACATTTAAATAAGGGTTTCCGTCCAAATCTACAACTCCCAAGGACAACCCATAATAAACAAATGCGTTGATAAACCTAGAAAAATTACAATAAATCTTTACGTTCAAACGAAACATAACTATGAAAGATGTTAATTGTAGCTTCATTCTAGTTTCATAGCTAAATATCATATTTTACTTTAGTTTCGAACTTAACTTGTGTGTATAATTAATGGACATACCTTTTATTGCTTCTTTGATACCAAACTTGTAATATTTTAATTTAGTATTAGATCTCAGTGACACATATTTACTCGAGTTTTAAACCCAGAAGACATCATTTGTGTTCCTTTTTTAGACAAAGTATATTGTTTTTATTCAATTTTTTACTCCAGTATTATACATTTTTTTCTTATTTTTAAACCTATTATCACACTGTCACTCTATTTTGATGTTTGTGTCGTCAGCAGCACATCTTTTCGTAGTTCCTGACGTGTCTTAATCTTCTTTTCGTACCGTATCTTAACATGGCATGTTTTTCTCATAAGCTGTATTATTATCAAACATGATTCAAGTATGTGGATGTGAATCATTATGAACAGAATAATCATTTAAAGAGTGTAATATATTCACAGCAGTGGTAAATTTACGAAAGGTAAGCAATTGCCCTCATTCTAAAAACCTGTAGTGAGAAATAAAATGGTCATGTAATATGTTGCCTGACATATTTTTTGTATATTCAAAACTAAAATATGCAACATCCAAAATTACGAAGTCGAACGTTGCTTAAATTTATTTTTGTCTCCCTCTTACACTTTAGTCCCAAATCCTATGATTCGTAGTATGATTTTGAGACCTAATTTGTTGACTACGACTTGTTCTTATAGAATTACAAATTTAGCTGTGAAATCTGAAAGTATCGCCGTTATTGTTCTAACAGTAGTGTACTCAACAGATTACGCGACAGTATACACTTACCAACAGAAAAACATATTCAATGAGATTTTACGCAAGTTCGGTGTTCTTAATAAATCTACAACTGTGTGAACGATGAGGTTTGCTGGGCCTGCACGTTTATGATTATTCAATATTTCCCGTCGGTCAGAAGAAACATTGGGAGCAGAAGTATTGTTCAGCAGCGCTGCTTTGTGGAGTATTTTTTCTGCGTCTGCTATCCTGTTTCTGGTTAACAACCAACGTGGAGATTCAGGTAGAAACCTATAGAATATACATTTCGATAATTGTGAAGTTCGAAAGAGCCAACTGCCAGGTTAGCACACAGCTTTAACTCGTAAACTATATACCATATATATATAATACGTTAAAAACTTGTATGAAGGTTCCAATATAAAAAAGAAGGGTGCAAACTCGTGCAAATTTAAAAACAATGTGAAAATAGTTGATGATGGAATTTTTTTAAAGTATCAAAAAGCATTAGGAAAATAAACTGCTTCTGTTAGAACGAATTAGACTAAAACAACAAACAAATCATTGAAAAATATTGCAGAAGGGCAAAAACCACATAAAATTAGTAGAGAAGGAAGTGATTAAAATTTTATTACAATTAATTACAAATTCTAAAGCAAGTAAGAAATATGTATCTTTTTTTTATGAATCAAGAAATCGTAATTCTTACTTAACTATTTGCAACACTAGGCGGAGTTCAGAGAAGATGTAAAGCATTATCAGAGGTGGGGTTTAGGCTGGTCATCTGCAGTTAGGTACTCTGAATACTTAAATTTCGTCTCTGGTGCAACTGAAAATTGTAGACTCTAAATATGTAATTGACTTAATAGACTGAGTGTAAAATTGTTTTATAAATATTTTTCAGACAACTGAGAACATATTATCAAATGAAAAAGCGCAGTTCCTTTTAATTTGTTGTATTTTTTTGGATTGTAGAAAAACGTTCATTACAAAATATCTAGGAAAATACGCATGTGTAAGTTAAGATGATTTATATGATTAATAGCTAGACAATAGATCCATAGAGGAAAGTTAAAACTGTCTGTTTGCAATCCTACGTCGCACATAAAGACAGAAGCAGCAGTAAGTTTATATCAACAATGAGTATGCCCCGCATAGCCAGGTGGTTTGGGCGTTTGACTCGCAAGCTGAAGGTCGCGGTTTCGAATCCCCGTCCCCCACGGCTGAAAGGGCGACCAAACATGCTCGACCTTTCAGCCGTGGGGGCGTTATAATGTGACGGTCAGTCCCACTATTCGTTGATAAAAAGAGTAGCACAAGAGTTGGCGGCGAGTGATGATGACTAGCTGCCTTCCCTCTAGTCTTTCACTGCTAAATTAGGGACAGCTAGCGCACATTGCCCTCTTGTGGCTTTGCGCGAAATTCAAACCAAATCAGGCGAGTATTGATAATTTTAAAGTTATATAATTAAATCCGTAATCATTCATAATTAACTGCTAATTGCAACCATTTTATCGTAGCAATACGTTTATACATAAATATTCAGTGAGTATTCTAGGCGAAGGTAGTCAATTATACATTTTATCCTGACTTGTTTACGTTATTATTGTATTAAAACACAAACTGCAACATGTGTTTAGATGTAAACACACCTTGATTATACAAGTTATTAAAATTTCCATTTTAAGGTTATAAGAATGATGTCCTGCAACAGTTATTTATGGATTGAACAAGGTTTTTTGACAATACCTTGTGATTATTATTATTATTAAATCATACAATATTGACTTCATTTGGTAACGTTCTACTTTTGAAAATCATGGATCTACAAACGTCTCATCACTGTAGGCCATGGCCGGTTATAGTGTAAACATTTCAGCCCATATCTGTTCTTATAAATTGATGTATTTTATTAAAATGTAAACCCTCATCGTAATCAAGGTGTTGTGTCCACATTTTTCCTGTGACTCTTACATACGATTAAGTCCACTTAAGCAGAATAATTACATAAAGATTGAGTTATCTAGGTTAAGTCAGTGTACTGAAAAGTGTTGACTTTTCCGTTGTTCTGGAATGACCTTTCATCAATTTTGTGTTCTTTTTTCGGTTGCTGGCTCCAAAATCTATTACAAGGAAGGCTTAAGAATAATAATTCAATTATGCGTAACACCAAATAACAGAATTTAAACAGATAAAAAAGCCAAATATTTCGGTTTGAATTGAATTTATTGTTTAAAAACTATTCCTACTAGTAACTAATTCCTTGCAAATTCGTAGCTGTACGTTTGGCTTAGGTTCAAATCTGAGAATCACAAATTTAATGTTATCTAAAACAAGAAAGCCAAGCATTCACATAATATCATCTTGCTAACACGCCTTATACGCATCACGACTGTAATTACAAAGTCTTAAAAACGGCACAGACTTATGAAAAGAAGGCAGTCTGAGCAAAATAAGTAGTCCCCATAAACGATACACCGTGAATTTTAAATTTTAAAATTGTAATATACTATTTTCTACTAGAGCCTAGTAATCCATAGATCTATATTATAGCACCAAGTGGTTTCTTCTTTTTATAACTGCAACAAACTAAAGATCCGTCTCAATCGTCATATAACATCTATTTTAAAAACAACGACAATACATCATATACATGTAAAAAATTATTGTCTAAAAAATAACAAAACCACAAGTTTTCTTTTCTAGCCTGTCACAATGTATATGATTTTGTTTGTTGAATTTCGCGCAAAACTACTCAATTGCCATCTGACCAGCTGTTCCTGATTTAGAAAGGATACATTTGAAGGAAGGCAGTTAATTAACATCACTAACCGCCAACTCTTAGCTACTCTAATCGAATTGACCGTCATATTAAAATGCTCCCATGGCTAAAAGGGCGAGCATTTTCGGTGCAGTTTGTGAGTCGAGCGCTCTAATTACCAGGCCATTGCCAAGTCACATCATAAGTAAGAAAAATGAACTCAGCTAATAAGAAAAACTCAAAATATTTCTGTGCAACTAAGAGCCTCTCCACCTACACATTCAAACAACGTGAAGGTATGATACTGACCAATAATAAAGAACAAACGTGATCAGGGGAAAAATAGATATGGTCAGTTGAAGCGGGAACCAATCACGCCACAGGTAAGCAAGTCCAGCCAAAACCATCAGCCCCACAGCAAATCCTAGCTCTTTAATTACAGCCACAGTAGATCTCTTTGTGGGCCCACACACTTCTATCACTGGAAAATAAGATTCATATTTCAACAGTGGTTAATGTTTGAGATTTTTTTCGTTTACTTGACAGTGTGTAATCATTTTCACATATTGTATGTTGTTGTTGTTGGTTTTTTTTAACAAGCGTTGTCACTTTGTGTAAATTGATTACGTTTAACTAATATAACAGATACCACCTCACTCCACTGCCCAACTACCTGCTATCAGCCTTCACTGTAGTAAAATATTAACAATTTTACGAGTTTTTTACTAGCTATAATTGTGTGAGCAGTAATAAACTTCTGGTTACTACAATAGCATCAGCAAAGTTTATAATGCATTGCAAGTATTGTTATAAATATTCTAAAATTACAAATTATTGCTTCCATTTGTAAACGATATTTTTGTCTTCCAAAGCTGATATAAAGTATCTTGGTCAGGGATTACGACGTTACAAAAGCAATGTTCCTTATCTAATCTTACGACGGTCCAAAATAAAAATATAACAATAATAATTTCAAGTTCACCGGTTCCATTCGTTATTAAAGCGGCGAAGAACTTTATTAAAGAAAACGCCCACAGATAATACAAACAAAACATTTCGTGAAATTATACAAATAATTCCTGACAATGTACTATTGAAATGCATCACTGATATTAAAATTTAACATATAGTCTACTCATCGCATTATGTAAATGTTGAATTCATACTGACGCTAATAGGAAACATAATTCGATTAGAACAACAAGTATCTGTACAAGTCTCCATAACAGTTCAATATTGATAACTTGTACTTGTATTGTAAAATACTCTTAAATATGTAAAATGTATTGTTGTATGTTACAAAGCAATTCTAATTATAACCAAACAAACCTGTTAAGAAAACAGCAATAAAACCTCTCTTAAAAACCAGTTCCTAAGTAATGATAAAACTATTACTGTTTTCAGTATTAGTTATGATAATATCTATATCTACAATGTTGTTTGTTTGTTCGTTTGAAGTTAAGCACAAAACTACACAATGAGCTATCTGTGCTCTGCTCACCACGGGTATCGAAACCCGGATTCTAGCGTTGTAAGTCCGCAGACACACACTGGGGGGGGGGGGGCCTACAGTGTTGAGCTTCAGTTTACTTACATGAAAAGCTTTCTCCAACAGTTTCAAAGAACTTGAGAAATTTTAGGTTGAATACTAGGTTTTGGGTTATATATATATATATATTATACTAAAGGACATGTTGAATGTTAAACTATGAAAGACGAATCACTCCATTCTAATCATAAGTTCTATGATATTTCCTACCACTACCGAGACTGGTGCAATAAATTAGCTATTTTAATTTCTAGGTTTATTTTTAATTCTGATCTACGTAGGTAGCTTGCTTTGATCAGAGGTTAATGATAATTAGGCCATGATAAGTAATTGCACAATTTAATATTTAAAACTTCGTTTTAAGTTGGCCTCAGAGTAATTGACTTCCCACTAGTAAATTTAATGTTTAATATAAACATTAGTATATATATATTAAAATCCTTGAATTTTTTTACATCTTTACTATGCTAATATTGCGCGAAGGCTACGAGAAACTAATTAACATGTGTGAGGTAAATATTTATGCTTTATATATCAGTAAACCTGTCAGCAGTTCAGCTATGTTGTTATTATTTTTTTAGGCGTTCAAGTGTTTTGTTTTGTTTATACATCCTTCAAGCGTTTTGTAATTTAATATTTCAGCAATAGTACACACTACTTTATGTACTACACGAATACTAGATTTTAAGAAAACTCTAAAACTTTTACTAACCTAAAACAAAGCCAGAATTGGCTAAGCCAGCCACACCAAGCGCCACTATAAACCTCATGAGGAGAAAGAGCCAGTAATACGGACTTAAGGCTGCACTAATACCAGCAATGATACTTATAAGGATCGACAATAAAGCAGTGGTTCTTCTTCCAAACCTTCGAGAAAACAACAGCAAAACTGATTCAATTTTATAACAAATGACAGAGATATTATACAATATAACAATGCTAGATGTCAACATTTAAAGACATCTCTCAATTAGCGTTTTTTTCAAGAAACGCGGTTGTTTAATAAATTAATAATTATACAGTTTATTGCAGTACTTTACAATTGTATGTCATTGTAGGCTTATCTTACACTCATTTGCACTTTTTATTGTTATGTGATTACTTTTATCACAATTTAACTGTTATAAGAATGAGTTAATAAACTTAATAATCAAAGAAATGTTCTACACTAGTTTGTATCATTCTGATTATCATGTAAACAATTGAATTAATTATACAAAACAATATTATTCCAATATCAAAACTTAATGACTTCCAGATTTATGGACGTTATAGCAATTTAAGAAGCCACCTCATCAGTTTAATATAGGAAAAACTTTCAGATCGATAAAGATTAAGTATTTTACCTGTCGGATATTGTTCCAAACACAATCGATCCCACCAGAAATCCAACCATGTAACTTGTCTGCATTAAACTTCGAAGTGCTTCTCTTTCACACACAAGATTCCACTTAGTAAAACGATGAGAAACAAACATATATTTATTCAAATTGATCTTGAAATAACTACCATTATTTGTAGTTTTCACTAAATGAAAATTTCTGTATGTCAAACATATAAATGTAAAAACAACTAAATCGACAGTCGAAAGAAACAAGTTCATTTGAAAAGTTTCCTTATAACCTTATCCGAAGTGCGTACAAACCTTCAGCAGGCACCATTTGTACACCTGGTGGTAGAATATCGAAATACCAACATGAGCACTAAAGCAAAGTTATCTTTCAAATAAAATACTTGCCACGTGAAAACGAAAATTCTTTGAAAAATAGCTAAATTAATCAAGATTTAATGGTAACTTTACAACCATTACGGGCATATGGTATCGTATTTTTACTGTAGTCGCTAACTACAAGTTATTTCGAGATTTAAACGGAAAGCTGAGCAGTCTGAAATTCTCTTTTTAATTAAAAATATTGCATACGTAAACAAATATTTTACCAAACTTTTTCTCTCAAAGTCATAATGGATACCAACCCTTACCACCTACCTAGTTAGGATGAAGAAGATACAGCTTTTAGCTGGTCCAGATATGTGTTTCGTTACTGATTAAGATTTGATCAGTTGAATAATACAGAGAAAATTCATTGTGACATCTTTCTTTTTCTTTTATACAGAGAATTTATTCTTAGAAACAATAGCTAATTAAACAATATTTATATAATAATTCGTCCAACAAGATGCGAATAAGTTATGCTATTATTTTTATTCAATTATTTGAAAAGGGAAGGCTATACTCTCAATTCTAGAACCACATAAACAGATTTTTAGATGATTATGTTTTATTTTACTAAACCCAATGCAACTCATGACTCTATACATTTTCCAGTATGTATGCTTATCAGTTTCATACTAATATAACACGTGAGTAACTATATCTTACCAAAGTAATTCTAATTTCCCTTAGCAACAAGCAAGAAATCAATAAAATACGCTGGTGCTAAGGGCCACCTCTGGTTACGATCAATTTTCTTTCAAAAATATATATTTCAATTATCAAAGGTGTGAACTTATTTATTTACATTCAGTCACCATTAACAAATATACTTCTGTGGCCAATTCGTATGTAAACCATTTACTTTGTTTTGGATACAATAAGAATAGACAAAATAGGAGTCAAATAATAAATTAAAAGTTTCAAACAATTTCAAAATCAAATAAAAACATTTTACGCTTTCTTTTTATTTTCCTTCGATTTTTCACATGAAACTTAGTTTTCTATGTATATCAATTATTGTATATATATATTTCTACAACAATCTACAATTATTTCTGATAATCTTTATTGTTATTAACACAATATTTATCGTTAGAAATTCCGCAGCCTTGAACCACGTGTGTTATAATGTTTCATACTAAGACTGTTTATAAAGTTGTTCATAATATAATTGCTATATAGTTAACTACAACAGACGGTGTTATCAATTACGCCACCTTTTGATGAAAAAAAAGTTGATACAGGTTTCGTAGCCTTTAAGTGCGAGAGACATTTATGGCAGACCTTTTCGACAATGGTCCCTTTGTAGAGACTCCTATCGTAATCCCATGAGGCACAAGAAACGCTCCTATTTATTACAGTTGCTGGAAGTTCCGTCATGTTGAGGTAGTTTAAAAGATAGTTGTCTTCATCACCCAACTCATACATCTGACACTGGCTGTACCTAACCTGGCCTCTAATTTCTTCTATCGGAATGGTCAAGTTTTTCCAAAGGTCATACGAAATGTTACTTAAGAATGGTGGTCTGCTGCACCAATGGTCTATGTTGGGCATGAAAAAAGATACGGCCAGGTTGTGGAAGGCCACGGAAAATCCAACAAGCCATGATAAGAACAGTACACGCCGCTGCCATGGCCCAAAATCACCTACTAAATGTGTTATGACATCTTCGGCCATCTTGATTAACTAGCTGTATAAATGAGGAAAAAATAATGTAATATCGTCCATCAAACAATGAACATGGATGATTGGTCAGTACCTAAGGAGAGAAAGTCGTGTTTAAATCAACAACAGAATATGACACTTTTCGATATAACGATAATGTTTACATAATTATAAAAGATTATTCATAAGATTATCATACATTATTTACCTTCATGTCAAATGTGATGTTTTATGACCACATACATCACAAGTTCCTTCAGTAGTGGGAAACTGTTCGTTGTGAGAGTTGACAACAAAACTTGTCCTTAAAAACTACTACGTGAGCAACTTTAACATTTATTTCCTGAACTGATTTTCACCTTATTGAAAAGATAAATTCCTGTTTTGATCAAAATAGGTAAAAAAGCATTGCATCCCAGCAACTATCAGTAAGTTGACGTTATTTTATTAATGCAAAGCTACACGATGGTCTATCTTCACACTGTACAGAGTAAGGAATAGAACCCAGGATTTTAACGTTGTAAGTCAGGGGACATATTAGTAGCTAATACTAATAAAGTATTAAGCGCTGCAGACTTTTCAAAAATCTCTAATTCCAGAATAAATGATAATACAAAATGTTAAAAAACTAGACGTGTTTCTTTAAACCGACTTTGTGTTTTTTGAGTACATAAACGTTCTGTTTCCTTATATAGTTGGCCCTCTATCGATAACAATAAGAAATTTATTATCGCAGTTCATGTTTATTGAAAACTTAGTTAACGCAGTAGAAAACACAGGAATTACCCTCGTTTACTTTTTTCTCGATTCGTCTTTTATACAATTTGTTTGTTTTGTCCTTCCAATGGCTGAAGATTAGGATTGAGGATCCAATATGCTAAGTATCAGGGTTCGATCCCTCCGGTGGACACAGCGCAGCATTACGTAGCTTTGCACTGAAGCAAACAGTTTGGTTTCTTCTTTACCTTCGTAATACATATATCTATGATACATTACTTATCAAAACGTACTTTAACTTGCTGTTTTAGTTGACACCTAAAAGTTTGTGATGCTCTATGGCTGTAACACCCAGCCTAGTAAATTAAACCACTTTTGTTCTTGTCAATAGTCAATAGATAAACCAGTCTAACTAGGACTTGTCATCTAGCTCTCGTCATTTCTGTAAGTCATGACCTCATTCAATAATGAAATATCATAATATAGGTTTATAAGTTGCTAATGAAAATATTAAAAAAACAAAATAACCGTTTATTTAGTTTTCAGAACTTTATTTTTAAAAAATATAGCAGGTTTCTTATGTTGAAGATGTGTTGGGATCAAAATGCTTGATTAGCTACTACAAAACATTTTGTTATCGTATCTTACACGACAATTTAACTATGCACGAGCACGATTTTTCATGAACCATGATCGGGCATACTTTCATTTGAGTGTGTCATTTATCACCCAATTACAGAAAGCAAAATTTAAATAAAGAAATATTTTAGCATGTTACAAACATTTTATTTTCACGAAATGAAACATTTAGGCAAAACCATTTATTCGTTGTACGCAATGTAAAGTTCAATCGTAACAATGTATTATAGTGCCACCTGGTGGATCTTTGGTTTCTTATTGAAATATTACAATTTAATAACAGAAGAAGTAAGCTATACTCAGCAAAGCTAAACTTCGATATTTTTACACACCATAAAAAGCGTTGTCATCTGATGAATATGGCCACAAAACAAATAATTGCGTATTGCAAGGATAAATCAAGATACATACCTATATTTTATGTACGCGTCAGCTAAATATCTTATCTTTGATGAATCTTACGATTTCTTTCTATTTCGATTTTTTTCCAAGACAAAAACATACAGCTTAAAAATAAGTATGAAAGAAGAAAGATAAAAAACATAGAGATATTACTAGTTGTCTGACAATGACACAACAAACGTTTCTAACATAGTTGTTGCCATATTTGTTTTTTCTTTATTTTATTACATTCGTTTACAATGGATGAAAATTTTCATTTCTGAGCTTATTGCATGTCTACGTTTGTCACAGTCGTATATGCTTGTCTACTTAGATGACCAGTTTTACGATTTAGCAATAAATTCTAAAACAACGATTTTAATAAGGTTTGTATTAATTGTTTTATGCGTGAACTGAGTAAGCGTTTCAACATTGATATGGTTATGTAAGAAGCTGGATTTAATTATTTAGTGTTCAAACTGTCAAATCGTTTTACTTGTATGTATGGCATGTCTCACCTCGGGAGTTTACTTTGAAATGAAATGTAGACCTAAAGGATATTAAATTCTATGTTCTGATATTTCGAAAATATATAAAAGACTTTCAAACTCGCATATATAATAATACAGAAATTCAAAAATAAGCTTCAAAGAGTTTTCTGATTGTATATATAAAAAAACAGTAATTTAAAAAGTAACAGCCTTGTTCTGCGTTAATTATTAAACGAACGTTCTCTTTGTACATTCTAGACCTGTGTTATCCATCTGTGATACTGGATTCATAACCTTACAAATGCCCACGTATTTATCAAGTCTTAATCCATATGCTTTTACTAGCATTTAGGTATTTCTTATGTGTAATACAGGTTTCGTAGCCATATAAAGAACCATGCCTTTGATAAGTGTTATTTTATAAGTTTTTGCAGTTGCACACTTTCATCAAGTCACAGTGTTAACTTCCTGCGATATTATTATATGAGACGTTATAGATATTCGTGATGTTTTGTTTTGTTTCACAGCACATTGAAGTAAAAAAAAAAATGCTTTTCGGGTCGACAAACAAACGTTTCGTTTCAAACGAGTTAGATACACTATTAACATATGAATGAAACGAAAGTTCTGACTCATACAAGCTAAAATGTAAACAACGACATGTTGGACTTTGCCAATGTCTGTATGTTCAATTTAAATAGCAATATTACAAAAATGTCTTGAAAAGAAAACCTATAAAAAAAGTTAAACCTTTGTTCTAAAATATCCATTTACGCGTAGCTTTCGAATTACAGAAATCAAAGTTATATCCAATCAAGTTATTCAAAATATTCAAGTTATTATCCATAGAATAATAATATCAAAGGTTATTTATATGAATACGTTAATGCAGGATTGCTACAAATCTTACCTCAAAATGTAACAACAAGTGATCATAATTCCACCAAATGACCATAAAGTATTTTCTAAAGTGAAAATAACAACATATTATTTGTTGCACTAACTGACCATACTATTATTGAAAAAAAAACTGACAAATATGTTTGTTTGCTTCGGACATTCGCGCTATACTATGCAAGGGCTATCTGCGCCGTCACTAACTTGGAACCTGCAGACTGTAGAGAAAGCAGCTAGTCAAAATTACTCACGGCCAACTATTGGGCACCCCAAATTGAATAGTGGGATTGGATCGACACT
The DNA here is from genome assembly GCF_000517525.1 of Limulus polyphemus. Classification (NCBI taxonomy): domain Eukaryota; kingdom Metazoa; phylum Arthropoda; class Merostomata; order Xiphosura; family Limulidae; genus Limulus; species Limulus polyphemus. The sequence goes on along the minus strand of NW_013666993.1, from coordinate 49,512 downwards.
TTTACAACGCACGAACAGCTTCAAAGTGCGGAGTGCGATTTTACGGTAACGGGACGAAAACCTCTGACCCTCGGATTCACAGTCTAGTACGTTAATCTTCAGGCCACACCCGCCCAACTAATCAAGTATATTCTACAGCTTACAAACTGTGAATAGATTACTGCGTATCCTAGAAGGCAGTAACACTGCTAAAATAGAACATGTAGAGTTATTCTTAACTTAATGTAGAAATTAACAAAATATAAGCGATATTATTGTCTATAGTACTTACCATATCATACATAATAAGTGGTCATATAAATGACGTTAATCAACTAGCTAGGCATGAAAGATTTACGAAATATTTTAGTTTGGCTGTGTTATAATTTATGAAATCAAATGCTAAATTGTGAAAATGAAAGCAATGAGCCAACGGCATGATTTCACTATAGGCTATAGCCTATTTATCGTCAAATTCAAGCTCTGCTGTGTAAAAAAGGATAATTTCACCATTGACGGTATGATATAAATGAGCAAGTAACGTGAAAGTTAGAGATTTTATATAATCAAGCAAATGATTTGAGAAACAAATGGGTGTTTTACACCAAATCCCTTTTCAAACCTTCGTGTGTAATCTGAACACCTGGGTGTTGTGAAAATACTTAGGCGATTTAACTACATGTTTTGATATAAACAAACGCTTGATCAAATTAATACAGGGATTAACATGTGGCTCTATTTTTCTGTCATGCTCTCCTGGAGTGAGGTCATACTCATTTTGAAGGATGGTATAGAGAATAATCTGCGTTGGGAGTTTATTTCCATTAAATATGTATAATGGGAATTATAACTCATGTGGGTAATCTAAACGTTATGGGATACTCTACTAGGACCTTGGTATGACCTAACAGCCCAGTACTATTATTACTATGATTCCTGTCTTTGTCTTGTGTGTAGACGTGCTTTTCCCCAGATCCACTAATCAGAGATTTCAAAAACAAATATGAAACCTTAATAATATAGATAAAACCCAAGTAATATTTTGTGATTTGTGAATAAAGATTTTGTTCATTCCTACACCTATCTTTGATTGATATTCCTTTGCTTCCTCTGTTAATTTTATTCTCTATATAATATTTCCAGAGCCTGCCATATTGTAGATAAGTATGAATTTCTGACAGACATCAGTATGTCTGAATACCACATATCAATTAACAGTGTTTAAAGAAATGCAAAGAAGTATCTGGATCCATTCCTCAAATAGATTTTCTCCTGGAATAGTTGGACTGGAGTCATATTATGTCACATCTAAAGTTGAATCTAGATGGTTAAGCACTCAACACGTGGGGCACTTTGGTAATAAGTAGCTTTAATACTGGGATTAAGACATCACTGAGATACAATGCGGATCCAATCCTATGTAGAAAGAAGTGACGCCTATGAATAAGTTCAAAGCTCAAAGGGACGAAACCATGAAAACGTATGCATAAGGAGGTTTTCCTGAACACGTGATTCATGAATTGTGAGGAATTCCTCGTGGACAAATTTGTGTAAAGGCTAAGAGTAAACCCAGGCAGCACCACACAGGTTTCAAGAACATTTTGTTTCTAACTGAGGCTATTTCTGCAATGACATGGTTTAAGATGGTTATATTAACCTGGAAGCTGGAAATGAAGAAGCGACCAACAGAAGTCGATACTATGGCTTGTTTTGATACACAACAACATCAAGGTTGGCAACAGCAATCAAGATTTGTCAAAATTATGTAGATACAGCTTTATTACGACAAATGCCATAAGGTTTCACAATGAAACAACTATGGTTTCTGTGGCACAACAATGCTTTCCAGGCCCATTTGTCATGCTGGCCACTAGTGCGGACATTAGAAGATACCTAGAGTATGAAAGAACAAGTCTGTATTTTAACTGTTGTTTCGAATGTCACTGGATTTTCTGTTGTTGAACAGGATAGATGGATACAACTTCCAGAATGTCCAAGAACACAGCAAATACAGCAAGTTTACACAAGCAATAGCCGCAGGTGGTACAGATAATTGACACTAACAGAGCCTGAGTTGGGTCTTGCCACTAGCTTGAAAAGAGGCAGACGTGAGTTTCCACTTAGAGGTTTAATGGGTGGATAGGATAACTATATGTTGGCTGTATTTTATTATGATAACGGGAGGTTTATTTCTTATGGATAGTTTGTTTGTTTGTTTTTAATTATGCACAAAGCTACACAAGGACTATCTGTGCTCTGCCCACCACGGGTATCGAAACCCGGTTTCTAGCGTTGTAAGTCCGCAGACATACCGCTATGCCACTGGGGGGCCTTATGGATAGAAGGGAAAGAAAAAACGTGCCTGACCTTCCTGTGTAGCAAGTTCTCTGAGTGAAATCAACTAGCCAATTAATATGTACTTCATTCTGTAAAATGATGAGAAGTTCAATTTCAGTTGAGAAGTGTTCTCCAATTTTGGATTTGAAGTGTCACTTGGTGAATGAAAGCAGATCCTCTTATCTTAGCTCAGAAAATGAAATCTCAAGAAAAAATCTATGGCAGACACTGTCAACCAATTTACTTGGGCAAATGGTAAACTGCATTTCTGCATAAATCTAACCTAGTGCCAATTTCAATAAACGTAAAAAGTGCATATGCAAGATAAGAAAAAGGATGTAGGTGTTGACAATCTACTAGTCTATGTCTGTAGCATCCCATGGAACACCTACTGCGGTAATAGAACTAGTGCATGAAATACGCAGGAATAAGGCTGTATTTGCTCAAATGGTAACTTGTATATGTATTGATTTTATGCCAGTACTACTATGTAATTATTGGAATCTGTCTCCAGCTGGAATGACCGTAATGGAAACAAACATTGTACAAAAAAGCTATGTAGATGATGTACCTGCAACTGTATTTCATCTAAAATTCAATATATTGCTACCCAAGCATCTGAGATCACTCTTCCATTTTATCCTTATCTATGAAGAGAATTCTATTTATCAAAATCGTCCATTCTTCTTTTACCCATGAAGAACACAGGTCTACTTGTTGAAAGCACTAATGTTTTTGAAAGATTAGGCTTCACTTTAAAATAGAAAAGTCTTTGTGTTAATGTGTATAGAAGTAGAGTGTTTGGACACATAGTAGGCAGGGGCAATATTCATTGATTTTTCAAAGATTAAATATGTTAAGGAATGGCCCCTGTCTGAAAACACGTGAAAAATTTGCAACTTTCTACGACTTGCATAATATTATTGACAATTTGTGGCCAGTTTCTCAACTATAGCCACACTTCTGTCTCCACTGGCTAAGATTTGTACACAGCCTAGATGGACAAAAAAATATATGTAAACATATCAGGCCCCAAAGTATGATTTGATCAAGGCAACAGTTTTGTGTTATCTTCATCAAAATTGTCCATTTATCTTCAATACTGATGCCATTGATAGTGGCATAAGAGTGGTTTGTCACATAAAAATGGTATGAAGAGTGTAATCACCTAAGTGAATTACATGTTAACAGCTTAGCTTATGAATACTGATACTGTGTGACAATGAATACATTACCAAAGCTTATCCACTTGTAATAATTTATTGCTGTCTGCCACATCAGTGGCAGAGAAATAATATACAACATGTTTTGGAACACCTGGAGAGATTTAATAATTCTAATAGCCAAGTGTTGAAAATGTACACATCACAAGTGTGCAAATCCTGAACAAACTGACTGGAATGTGTACTTATTGTATGCCATGATAGTGTGTCATGCAAGTGAACAATAATAGAAATTCAGTTTTTCGAAATCTGATGTTTAGACACTAAGTACAGAGCCAGATGGGTCTGATGTATAGCCCTTTATACAGCACAAATGTCCCACTGTGCTCAAAAAGAATATGTAAAAGTCTGCAATCTAGAATAGTTATTGCACATAAATTGGCACTTCAGCAGTTGGGAAAATTGAATGTACAATATACAAGATGTCACAATAAGATATTAGTAGTGGAAAATTTCAATTCTTTGGGGTGGAAGTAGCACATACACAATTCAGTTCCTAATTGCATATTTTATGTTTATACAGCCAAATGAAGTAACCTATGAGCCTTAGTATTCACATAGCACATGCAGTTACATTGAACAAGTCAACAAGCTGAAGCTGTAGGTCTAATGAATCTCTGAAGAACTGGTTGCTAAAATAATCAAATGTTGACTTTGATGATGAGAGTACTGCATCATACAATCTTGGATTAGATTATGAGGGTGAAGATTGTGACATTATATATCAGACAGTCCGTGAGAAATCAGACAGGGAAGTATTAATGGAAAGTAATAGTGCGATGTTTGATAGTGAGACGTTAATATAATAACTTGCTGTAATTACTCTTTCTAAATAGAGAGTCACACCAGCATGTCTTCAATTCACACATTGTGTAATTCACTAGATAAACACAGAAAGAACAACTGAGGTTTACAGATAAGACCCTAGAACCCTGATGACTGGTTTCAACTTTTATTGATTCTTGCGATGATCATTGGCAAACCAATAAGCTGAAATGGATTTACAATCCTTGTTTTCCAAGCACAAAAGTTGAGTTTCGGAGCAAATGTAAAAAGTTCCTGGGCAATCATGCATATTAGCCAACGTAATCTTTCATGTATCATGGGGTAAAATCATACTTATGGCTCTGATGGGCCTATATCATTTTTCCTGAATTATATTAACAGAGTTTTTTTTCTTAACATAGCATCAGAACTAGCTAAGAATTGTTTAAATCTTGCAGAATTTGCATCGTTATCAGATTTAGTTTGAGTTATATTTTGTGTTAATCTGAAGAAATATGCTGTATGGCCCCTAAAATAGCAGTCCTAGAACGAAAGAATGATGACTGGCTGGAGATGGTTGCTGTTCCGTGATGGTAAAAGTAATTTTGCCTTCATTTTTAGACTAAGTGTGTATGCATGTATTTTGTTTAAGCCAGCATAAGTGTCATTTATAGTTAAAGTTAAACCAGGAATGGCCATTTATGCTCATTTCCTCTTGCAATTATATTTATTTTTGTGATGTTGTTAGAACTGATGTGCTAACTCAGCAGGTGGTGCCTAAAAATTGTACGTGTTCTTAATCACAAAGAAAAGTGAGTGACACTGGTATTCACTGCTATGGCTATTGGTAAAATTACTTATTATAAGCACGTATTGCTTCACAAGTGACATTCAACATAGTTACGTGTGTATATGTTAATTCACATCCATTCATAAACTGAATTTCGTATATTTGATTAGGTACATAAGTCCATAATACACAAGAGCACAATTTTTTCAGCCAAATAAAGTATTTTGTTTGAATATTGTGACGTGTAAATTTTTGGAAAGGATTTTAATAATTAGTTTAGGCCAGATTGCGACAATCTACCTTATTTGCCTTTACCTTATGCTGAAAAATTGTATTTTGGTTTGTTTGTTTGTTTGCTTTGAAGTTCGCGCAAAGCTACTCAATAATTATCTGCGATAGCCGTCCCTAATTAAGCAGTGATAAATTAGAGGGAAGACAGCTAGTCAACACCACACACCGCCAACCTTTGAACAACTCTTTTACCAATGAATAGTGGATTGATAGTGACAATATAACACCCCCACGGCTAAAAGGACGAACATGTTCAGAGAGAGGGATTCGAGCTCGAGACCCGCAGATTTCGAGTCGATACCAGTATCTTGGTTTGGTCCTTAAGAGACGTATTTATAGAAATGTGATTCTCCACTGAGACACGTGGTCAGATTACTGGATAAGTAATGTCGGCAACTTCTTAGGGCAGCAGAACAGAGGGACTGCAGCTTAAAAGTAATTTTACTGATGGATTCATAAACTAAGGTCCCTAATAACTTATATTTATAATATCACCTCTATTACTGGTATGTCTGCAGTGCTTAGCCAATGGGAGAGTAAGACAGATCACTGAACTTTCTTCCTCATATTGAAGTAACCTCTCACTTTTCAGAAAGTTCGCAGAATGAAAATATTCCAAAAATGTGTAAATAGAAATTTCTAAAGATAATTCTGCAAACTAAGCCACGGTGGTAAGTAAGCGAGGCATAAACTTCACGAACTATAATGTTTTTCAGGAAAAAGAGCAAATTACAGATATTCTTACAAAATTATCTTACAAATGTGTGTGTGCTTTGCCATAGTAAAACCACATAGAGTTATCTACTGTCTCCACCGAGGGGAATAGAACTCCTGATTTTAGCGTTGTAAATCCGAAGACCTACCGCTGTCCATAGGGGATAAACAGATTATTTGTTTTGAATTTCGCACAAAGCTAATCGAGGGCTATCTGCGCTAGTCGTCCCTAACTTAGCAGTGATAGCCTAGAGAGAAGGCAACTAGTCAACACCACCCACCACCGACTCTTGGGCTACTCATTCACCAACGAATAGTTGGGTTGGCCATAACGTTATAACGCCTCCATGACTGAAAATGTAAGTATATTCGTAAGTATATAGCTAAAAACGTAACAATGAAAACAACAACTACTCAAAAGCAGTGTGGCCCATACATACGTACGTGGTTAGCGTTCCCCATCTGTGAATGTGAGGGTTGTGGTTCGCGTCCTGTTGCCACAAAAACGTCCTTCGAATTTTGGGCCGTGAGTGTGCTACACGAGAGATGGTCAAATCCCACTATTGGGTGAAACAAAAATAACCCAACAGTTAGTGTGCAAAACATCTAAAAACAAACAGTCAAGCAGTGAACTTACGAAAAACATGACTGATTGAAGGCACAGTCTCTCTGGGATTCAGTACTGGTAAACGAAAGCATAAAAAAGGGCAGATTTGGAAAACTAAAGGTTTTCTGAAGTTTTTGTAACATGACACATTACATGAAGGTGAAGAGACTACCATTAGAACCAATTAAGAAACTACTGCTACTACAACTAACGAAAAGATCAGTGAAACAACCTCCTGTTACTTTATCTAAGAAATTGAAGAAACTATAACTTCTTATGAAAAAGACAATTCTATAGATGGAAAGCACACGGAAAGCGAAAACACGTGTATTTCTTTTGAGTGCTCCTATTTTCAAAAATCAGCTAAAATGTTAGGAAGTTTGGTTTTGATTAAGCATAAATCTATGCTGTGACAACCACAGTTCTAATAATACAACTAATTATACTTGACTCTTCCAAAAGATATGCCCCCCCCGTAGCACAGCGGTATGTCTGCGGACTTAAAACGCTAGAAATGGGCTTTCGATACTCGTCGTTGGCAGAGCACAGATATCCCATTGTGTAATTTTGTGCTTAATTACAAACAAACCCTCAAAGTTATTACTCACGACAACTGGCAAAAAGAGAAGAATGATCAAAACAGTTCAATATTCAGTTACATGCACTTCAGCTCAAGAAATAGAAAAAAAAAGGATTTACAAGCTTTTCAGAATTTTTAATCGACAGGAAAAGTTAGCAAGCAAGTGATCTGGAAATATTTCAACATCGTAAGTAATTAGAATAAACGAGAGATGAGGCAATGAAAGACTGCACGTGAAAAATCGTTGCCTTGATAAAAGTCATAGAACGCAAACTGTTGTTCTTCGTGGAAGTCTTGAGAAGCTTTTCATACCCAGAGAATTTCTTATTACGTTAAATACTTAGCCATGCTTCATCCTGTCATGAAAACACATCTTTGAATAAGTATAATACAAGGAATTCATAAGTGTTATCTGGGAAAGAGCATTCAGAATGTGTTGACTCAATTGCTGTTAAGCAAGTTTCAGATTTGTGTTGACAGCTACTAGAATTGAGAAACCTTATTTGTTTTTACTAGACTACACTTTAGACATAAAGGAAACAAAACAGATGACAACAATCATACGTTTATTTTACTGCTTCAAATATTCGTTGGGATGTATCATTATAACATGATTCCTGGTTAACTGTGAAGCCATGGAATAAATTGATGTTGTTCATGCACTCCCAAACCAGTTGGAAGGGGCCTCCACAGCAAAAGACAACATTCACGGAAGGCAGTAGAACAAAGTCGCATTCAGGACCAGTGGTGGTATAGCAGACTAGCTATAACAAGTCAATCTTGCCAAGAAGAAGCTGCGTAGTTTCTGCCGATCCCCGCTGTTGGTGAAGTAAGAAGCTCTTCTAATTTCAAATTGCTTAACACCTAAACTTTTCCGAATTCAAATTGTTTAAAACCTGATTACCAGTGTGACGAATTTAATATTCTAATATCAACGCTTGTTTAGATTAAGTTTATATTTAAAAACATGCATAGCTTATAGTGTTAGATATGTATTGCGAAACTCCCGCCTATTCTCCAAAGTTGTAGAAGATTCTCGAGAGTAAAAATCAACAATATATGTATGTACGTAAATGCTTAAATGTAGCTCAGTATTGTTACATAAATCTGAATTTTCTAGAAAGCATCCACACGCTTATAAATATAACTAACGCGACGCGCCAAAAAGAGTATCTATTTGTATTATTAGTTTGCTATAGTCAATGTGCTATAAACTTCGGAAGCTATAACTGTGATTGTTATAACGATTATCAATCGGAAAACCTTTACAAAGTTCGAACATTACAAATAATTTAACTTCAGTGGATTCTCATCGGACATTAGTATTTTTACGAAAACGTTATATAAATTAATTGTGGAAAACTCGGCGTGTGTGGCTGGTAAATAACGAAGGACAAAACTAGCTAGTTAGCTTCCTGTGAAGTGAATTATACCTACATCAACTCGTAATCAACTGGCTCATCGTGAACCCTCGATAAGATATCGAAGAAGTTTCAGACTAGAAAGAAGACTTTATATTGCTTGTAAGTTTGTGAAACTTCTGTTTATAAATCATTGTAATAACTATTTGTAATAACTGTTATTGTACATTGTATTGTTGTTTGTATATTAAAACATATTTGTGTTAAAAAAGGAAACTGTGTGTATCAATCTTGTTGGTAAATATCACAAACTGACTATATATCGGCTTTTACTTAACTGCTAAATCCAAAGTATAATTTAACTACTAAATTTAAATTTACCAGTTAACTTAATTTCAGGCTATTTAAAATTCTAATACGTAACACCAGTCATAACCAGTGGCGCAGTGGTAAAAAAAAAGTACTAGAGCTGTAACACTTTACAATGTGTAATGTACAATATGTAGCACACTGTAAGTTAGTGTTTGCAAAACCCTATAAGTAACCTTCAATAAAAGCGTCAGCCAAATTACTAAACGATAATAGTTGTTGTGTTATTATTAATCCATACATTTTCCGTTCTTCGATTTCTTTTTATAACGCTCATGTTTTTTGTATATTTTTTTACGTTTATTTGGCAATATTGCTTCGGACAGTTCAAAACACTTTTAATAGGTCACAGGGTAGTGTGATATGTTTATGGCTAGATTCTATAGCAATGTACATGTTAAAGCTTTATCAGAACTTAATATCTACTTATCCTGATTTTCAAGAAATAGACATGCCAAAGCCCTGCAACTTGTTAGATAGAAGAGTGATAAAAGCTGTGCTGAATTCTGATACTTTCTTCGATTCTGATTGGATGAAAGATTTGTCATCTATTTAATACTTTATATGGTGAGATGAAATACGTTGTATAGGAAGTCAATGAGGCTCAACACACACCTGGTCATAACACGCAAAACGGGTGATAACTTTGATCGAGTATGAAATTACACAATAAACAGAACAATGAAAGCAAAATAAGTGGCATATCTGTAAAATTTCAACTACCCTGGTAGTAATGTGTTAATTGTTCCCGTGAAATTTTCTCATGCTTAAATAAACAAATAAATGTGATTTGATTTCCTGTCCTACATTTTTTACACCATTAAAAGTAAGCTTGGAAGTGGTAAAATAGTTCCGAGCCTCGAAAGTTCAGACAAAATACACGTTCATTAATTCGTTCTTTGAAAATGTAGGCTATGTTTATATGTTTAGCAAAAAGAAAAATATCTATTTCTAAGTCCAGTAATAATTTATATTTTTAGTTATTCATTCGTTCAGAATTGGTTTATTTTGTTGGTATCCATCATTTTCAGTAATAATGTACAAAAACACAAGTTTTTGCTTTATATATTTTCATCAAGAAGCACAGATGTGTTGAAAGCGTCGTAACACTTCGTTACTGATTCTCTTGGTTATAACACAGGTGCTGCAGATGTAGAAAACTAAACTATTCCTAAACTCAAACAGCTGACGCTGACATAATACAATACTTAGGCCACTTTCTTATAAAACTGTAGCTGAACGCGGCCCAGTGATTAGCCTGCCAGCTTTGGATCAAAAAGTGTAGTACAATTTTGATCTATTTGGCCCGGCATGGCCAGGTGGTTAGGGCGCTCGACTTGCAGCCTGTGGGTCGCGGGTTTGAATTCCCGTCACACTAAACATGCTCGCCCTTTCAGCTGTGGAGGCGTTATAGGGTGGTGGTCAATCCCACTATTCGTTGGTAAAAGTGTAACTCAAGAGTTGGCGGTGGGTGGTGATGACTAGCTGCCTTTCCTCTAGTCTTACACTGCTAACTTAAGGACGGCTATCGCAGATAGCCCTCGAGTAGCTTTGCGCGAAATTCATAACAAACAAATAAACTGATCTATTTATACTTAACCGCAGCTGCCACTATTGTAGTACAATGCTTATCATTTTTTTCTGTTGACACAGTTGTCGTGGACATAGTACAGGCTGTACAGAGTCATCTCATGACTCGAGATTTTGGTATGTTAGTAAAGTTTACTTCTTTCTAAACATTTTGTTTCGACAAATATTTGTCAATGAAAGTACTACAGTTACAATGCTTTATTTACTTTAAACATCAAATTCCCATTAGTTTAATACAGAATTAACTAACTCACCTACGTCGAAATTTCTACAGCTCGCAGTCGTCAACGGCCAATCTACGATTAATAATAAAACATGAAGTGTATCAAAGCGTTCCAGACTGAGAATGAACTCTCGAGACACTCGTCACGTGATGATGCCAGTGATGACGACCAAATATCGAACACTTGCACCATTAGACTGAATTGTGGGATAGACTTAAGTGAATATACGTGAAGTTTACTCTCAACTAGAGCGACGTCCATTGTTAGTATGAAAACGTTTGTTAAGTTTCCTTCCACTAATGATTTTACCTTTTTTTAATTAACAAATTAAAATTTTACTTGAAGTCCCCTCGACGTATTACATCAAATGGTGCGGCAGTGTTTTAAAACAAGAATGAGGCAATAATATAGGTTTATGTTTGTATAGTGTGCCAAATAATTATGTTAGAAGTATAGTTTTTATATTCTGTTTATCTCTGTGTTTCGTAAATTGTTCCTTTCATATTCTGTTAAAACATACTTTTAAAAACCTTGGATAAAATGTTATTTTTAATCATCCTTCTAGTGTGCTCTATTAAACGGAATTTTAAGGCGGTGAACAAGCTAAAAATATAGTGTGTTAGAATTTATGTCAGTATACCAGAGCATAGAAACCAGAGGAAAAAAATAAAAATAAACAACATACAAACTAAACGTGCATTTCGGAAACAAAATTTGCACAAGAAATAACCGTTATATTTTCAAATAAATAATTAAAGCTGTACTTTAGTTTAGTTTGTTTGTGAATTTCGCGCAAAGCCACACGAGGGATATCTGCGCTAGCCGTCCCTAATTTAGCAGTGTAAGACTAGAGGGAAGGCAGCTAGTCATCACCACCCACCGCCAACTCTTGGGCTACTCTTTTACCAACGAATAATGGGATTGACCGTCACATTATAACGCCCCCACGGCTGAAAGGGCGAGCATGTTTGGTGTGACGGGGATTCGAACCCGCGACCCTCAGATTACGAGTCGAGTGCCCTAACCACCTGGTACTATAAAAGTATATACTATAGCTACATAAAAAGAGAGCATTTGTTTGTTGAATTTCGTACAAAGATATCCGAAGGCTAATCTGCACTAGTCGTCCCTAATTTCGAATTGATAGACTAAAAGGAAAGCAGAGAGTCAATACCACGAACCGCCAACTCTTGGGCTACTTTTTGCCAACGAAATTTGGAAATTAACTGTTATATTATTACACCCAACGGCTGAAAGGTATTTTCAGGTAAAACCGACTATCTGACAAATATCAGACAAGCAAACCTGCAAGTAACACCAAATTCGATCAAAAAATAAGGGAGGTGTTCTATAGATGATAACTTCACTGAATTTTAAGTTGCTTGAGAAATAAACAGATTTGACCATTTAAATGACTGTGAAAACAATCTTTATTTAAACACAACATAAAAACAGTGTGGTAGACAATTGGACGATCGCATCTACTGGATTAGTAAATAGCTCCCCAGTTTTCCGTCTCTCAAGATAAATTTCTGTCGAACTAATAACGATGAAAGCTAAATAGAACTGAACAAAGACCTGGATATCGAATATCACCTCTCTTTCTTTGTCTAGTGGACGGCGTCACTTCGTGGCCTATGTTCCCTAGCAGCATTGGCCAAATACCAGTTTTAGTTGACATCATAGTTCGGCCAGCAAAATATTGTTAAGTCTCTGGTCATTTGTTAATTTCCAGTAAAAATTCTTTCCGAGGAACTTCAGCGATACAAGTCCTTTCTTAATTAAAACTAGTTTATTCTTTCTTGTTACATACTTTGTAATACACTTAATTTCCACAGTCACTTTAACTTAAACACACGCTATAATTCACAACGATTCGCGCACTTTTCTTACGGTCACTACCACTCACTTAACTCGATTATCTGTCTCTATATCTTCCTGTCTGCTATTAATTTCTCTGCTTTATTTGCCGGTCTTAAATATACTAAATAGAGGGCGTCTGGCAAACACTCGAGCCTTCACGATCCTTCTAGAAACTCATCACGTGCTACAAGCGTCACGTGACTTCTGCTGTGTAACAATATATTCCAGTTTTAACTAGTTAATCCCGGGCTCAAGATAGAGCATTGAAATAATCTTGCGGGAAGAGGACGTCACCTACCAAAAGAAGAAAGGGCTGAAGTGACTAAAACAAGATAATATTGATAATCCTTAACCACGTGTTGCCGCCATGACAATAGAGAAAATAATTGATCAATATTTTGGTATAATCATATGTTACTATGGTATGTTTGAATACCACATATGCTCGTTGACGGGATTTTAATCCACGGATTATACATCTATCACCCTAACCACATGGCCATGCCAGGCCTAAAGAAAGAGAGAACTTATCAACAGTAATGTGATTGTCTACTAGAAAATGTGCTAATATGCCAACATTGACAACGTATGATTAGTGCATGGCAACAAGTAGTACAGGAATAAAGGAGTTGACAGGTTGTTTGTTTTCTTCATATTCAAGTAGGGGATAAGTAAACGATCACAAAATCTTGGATAGACATTTGTCAACCCGGAATTTTACCAATACTACATCCATCAATTACAATTATTATTTTTATTAGTAACCTCTACATGGGAAATATTTTATGTTGAAATTTGTAAGTAAGATTTTCTTAAGGTTGATGTGTAATACGACCATAAATAAGTGTAAAACCGGCCGTAAACACCCTTTCCGCCTCACCTTCCTCACATTGAATGTATCTGTAATGCGCATTAGGACTGCTTTATAGGGTTACCAGATTTCCAGAGTGAAATATTGGGACATTTTTACTCTATACGGAGTGATACTGTAAAAACTCTGACACAATTTCAATAACACATGTGTGTTATGTGTGTGTTTCTTTATATTAAAGCCACATCGGACTATCTGCTGTGCCCAACTAGGGGAATCGAACTGCTGATTTTAGCATTGTAAATCCGAAGACTTACCGTTGTCCCACCGGGGAATTATATTGACACACTTTTTAGCATTTAAAATATCTGATGTTTATTGTATCGCGTTTTCAAATCGTGGACAAACAATATTTATTCAAATATTATCTAGTTACAAAAATAATAAATAGAATAAAATAAACTTCCTAAATTGTCTTGAAAGAACTCAGAAGAAAATTGTTGCTTCTTAATTTCCTTTTTTCGCGTCTTGGTAGATCTCTATATCTCAATCCCTACAGCTGTTCAATTACAGGTTAGTTTAAGAAAACGTATGATTTGTCTTTGACAGGAGATTCTCCAAGTAAATGAGCTGCGTATAATGAGAAACCTACAAATCAAATTTACATTGAAACACAGAAAAATTGGAACAATTCAATACTTTACTGGTTTTTTTTTTTTTCGGTATAAAGACCCAAAGCTGTTTGTTTTTTGTGACGTCTGTTAACGTATACAGCAAGATATCCTGTCACAACTGCTTTAGACTGGTGAGCTATTACCTTTCCGTACAATATGTTAAAAATGAAAAGAATACTGTTACAACATATTTTATTGATGAGTGTAACAAAAGCAACTGCACAATAAACATTTTATCCTGTACAGAAATGAACACCTTAATGCACTTTGGTATAACAAGCAGGCCTATTTCTAATAAATTCAGTAATGCACTAAGCAATATTTATGTGACCTTGGATTTTCAATTGCACATAAGCCACACTCAAAACTTTAACACATTGTATTACTATATTAACAAATAGTAGATGGCCAGGTGGTTAGGGCACTGAAATCGTAATCTGCGGGTCGCGGGTTCGAATCCCTGTCACACCAAACATGCTCACCCTTTCACCTTTCAGCCGTTGCGGCATTACAATGTAATGGTCAATCCCACTATTCGTTGGTAAAAGAGTAGCCCAAGAGTTGGCGGTGGGTTGGGATGATTAGCTGTCTTCCCTTAGTCTTACACTGCTAAATTAAAAACGGCTAGCGCAGATAGCCCTCGTGTAGCTTTCCGCGAAATTCACAACAAACAAACACACAAACAAGAAATTATAGATAAAATCTTTATTAGTTATTTCAGCCGACCTGTTTCGGTAATAGCCATTGTCCCTGATGATGGTAACAGTGTAACCGATATTGGTCGGCAGAAATAAAGATTTTAGCTTTCAATGTGCTAGAAAAACGAAGTTTTTGTTTTTCACTCTTAATATAGCTTAAGCGCAATTGAAACAACACAAAAAAACAATGTGAAATCAGCATATTTCATTATTTCCTTGGATTTAGCCCGTATTGTAAGCTATATTTTTCAAAAGAAATATTATTGTATACAAATGTATGTTAATTTTACAAAGCCCCCAAGTGGCACAGCGGTATGTCTGCGGATTTACAACGCTAGAAACTGGGTTTCGATACCCGTGGTAGTCAGAGCACAGATAGTCCATTGTGTAGCTTTGTTCTTAATTACAAACAAACAAATAGTTCTACAAAACAAAAAGTGTTTCTGTTTTCTAAAATTACGTTAAGTTTAAATCACTTGTCATCAAACGTTTAAGCACCTGAATGAGATAAGGCCAGGTGGTTGGGGCGCTCGACTCGCAATCTGTGGGTCGCGGGTTCGAATAATACACGAGGGCTATCTGCGCTAGCCGTCTCTAATTTAGCAGTGTAAGACCAGAGGGAAGGCAGCTTGTCATCACCACCCACCACCAACTCATGGGCTACTCTTTTACCAACGAATAGTGGGATTGACCGTCACAATATAACGTCCCCACGGCTGGAATGGTGAGTATGTTTGGTGGGACGGGCTTTGCGCGAGATCCATAACAAACAAACATCACATGATGAGCGCGTGGCAACTAATGACTTGAACTTCCTCCAGAAATTTATAAAATGGTTTGAATTGATAAAAATGCGTGTTAGGCGATATTAAATTAGCTTGTTGAGTTATCAGTGAGTTTATTACAGTAGCTGAATGAATAGTGTATTTAGCGAATTTGCTAGTCAGTTTGTCTGTTGCTTCAATTTTGTGAATACTAAATTTATGTTCCAACAAAGTACCAGAGGTACTTGAATTACAGCACTTACGATATTAATTAGCAAATAAGTAAGCTTATTGTGTTATAAGCATTTACTGTGAATTTAGGCCTATTACTGAGTGCTAGTTAAGAAACTTGTAGAACTGTTAATCGACGAAATAAAACGCTTTTGTTATCATTAAATGGACTAAACTTTCATTACTTTTACTGTATGATCCATAAGAACCTGTCCAATAATAGAAACCGTTAAAAGAATATGATGTGATACAATTTTAGGCTCCACCATACCAAAGAAAGTATATTTCTGAAATCAAAAGCAATATTTTATTTCAAGATTGGTAATTTTCAATCATTCGTTTTTGAAAAGAAGAAACTTTTTAAATTTCGGAAGAACCTTAGCGCTGTAGATTTCAGTTTATATTTTCAGGTAAGATAAAAGTATTTGTAACTTACTGGATTACATTTGTACTCGCAATTCATGTAAGCTTCAGTCTCGTAATTGTAATGGTAATTTTTTGTTTGTAGGTTACCTAGACAAACCTGAAGAAATAAATAAAGATTATTAAATGATAGAAACATCTAAAGAGAGATTTAATCCAATCATAACAGTAACGTGCTTTAAATAGTACTCATGTTGCTGATGTGTCTTGTTGTTGTAACTATACAGTACAGCGATATCTGTTTCTTCAGTGTTTCTTACAATAGAGTAGAACTACATAAATAAAAGAAAACACATTTTATATTATTACTTGGGTATGTTCATGGGTTATTAATTGTTTATATGATTTCTTTTCGAAACTGTAATCGTATGAAAAACTTCTTTTGTTGACTTTAATAGCTTTATACCTGCTACAAATGTGAGCACAGCATAGAGAGCCTATTGTGTAACTTTGTGGTAGATACTCCAAAACAACAGCCCCCAGTGGCACAGTGGTGGGCAGAGCACAGATAGCCTATTATGTTGCTTTGTGCTTAATTACAAAAAAAAAAAAAAAACACCAAAAAACAACCATTAAACGGATTCTGACTTTTACGACCTAACTGATATAAACCACGAGTCCAGATACATTCTGTCCTTAATAGCAAATGATATAAAATCCAAGACTTGCGGTAGGCTAGATGCGGTAATTTAGTTCATTAACACATACGTTTGGTAGATAGAGCTGCGGTTTTAAATCCCGCCCCATCTATAGAAAGAAACTTCTAAATAAAAAGAAGGGCTAAGTTTCGGACTAAGGTTTCATAGATATGAGCGACATTGTTGAAAGCTTCAAAAGACCCTATAGTAACAAAAAAGTCACATTGATCTGTGGAAATAAGTTGGTTACGTGAATATCGCGATACAACATGCACGTGTAAGAAATGTGGTGTTACATTTACATAGTTTAACATGACTTTTCATAAACATAATTCTAAGAAGTAGTTATAAAAATATAGTTTTCATTCTGCCTACAAATCACATAAGTTATTCTAAGAAAGGGTAATTTAAAATGAGTCATCGTCTAGTGCACATGTGCTAACCTAAATTTGCTACACCTACTTGTGCCATTGAATAGCAGAAATAAAGAGAAAAATTTTACCATTTACGATTGCTTTTTTCAAAATGTTTTAACTAATTTATTCACTTATATTTTGCTCACAATATTTTTTCGTATTCATAAATTACGCGTGCTTCAAATATATATGTACATTGGTGCATAATATGGAAGCTAAAGAAGTATGATCTTGATCAGGGGTGATATTCTCAAAAAGAAAAAAAATGTATGTGTAAACAAAAAAATTCGATAAAGCAGATCAACTAAGTCCCAGTACTAGTACCGTCTTAAAAAAATAAGTTCCGGTACTCAGTACGGGTGAATACGGCAGAATTTCACCCCTGATCTTGATTCATAGTAAAACATAGTATGGAACTACATATGAGTCAGGAGTAAGAATAGTGCAATATAATAGGATAGTCATGCCATTATAAACAGAAGATTCATGATAAGTTAGGTAACAGATTCACAATATACGGCAATCAATTTGTACATACGTATCAGTTAAAAGTACTGAAATACGTTTATGCTAAAGAAAGTTATCCCTTCCTTTCTTTAGTTAAATCTTTCGTATATCATTCCTAGTTTCAACAAATACACAGTGCTTCATCTACCTCGTGGGCTAACAATAACGGTTAACAAGCACAGGAATGTATGGTACCATATTTCTAAGAAATGGCATGTTATTTTCAAAGTCACGGTTTCGCACTAATTACAACATAACTTTACTACCGATATTTCTGTTTTCCACCTTTGTCATGGTAGACTGACATCAAAGAAACGTCACATGTTTGCTTTTCGGACACATCCTAAAACTTGCAAGAACGACAGCTCAAATATTTTATTTTTTACAATAACACCATCAAGATGATACGAAAAAGGACAATTATGCAAACTACGTGATGATTGTTTACAACAGATTAGTTCTAAAACACTTAATGTTATAAAGACTTAAGACTAATGTTGTACATGGCTTAAGACGTGAAGAATGATATATTTTTAAGAAAAACTTTCCCTTGGAAAAATTTAATACCGTGATCCAAAGACAACAGTAGTCCATATAATCAACCTACTTGAGAATTAACTGGTTTGTAAATAATCGGATTTATACAATGAATTCTTTATCAACCATCATAAAAAGTTCACTACTAAGTAATCACAACTGTACACTAAATTATGTAGTCTTCCTAAGAAACGTAAACCTAACGTTCCACTCGGAATTCCCAACTACTTTGGCATCTGATTTCTTGACAAAAAACAGCCCACTTATAGATCCCAGATTCAGAACATTTGTTAAAATGTCTAATTGATGAGAAGCCATTAATCAAATTAAAAAAACATGAATTCAATATTAGAAAATACTATATATTTTTAAAATTCACACAAGTTTTTTTAGTGGTTGTACATAGCAAAACTTTTGTTTACTTTGTTCACAACGTTTCACCAAGTTTTCCTGGCATCATCAGGTGAGATGTAAAAAGTGTTAGCCTCAAACAGTTTCACACTTTTTTTAGAATATTCCACAAAGAATAATCCTATGGATTTCCTTAACTTATTACTATGGACTTCTGGAACAGAACTGAATATTAGTTCGTACATGTAACAGTTTTATTTCATTTATGGGTCATGTCATCCAAAACAGTTGAAAAGACTGAAATAAGAACGTTTGTAATACCACTGCCTCCCACCCCAAAGGCAGGACCAGAACATATATTTGGTCAAGTTAGCAACTTCCTATCATGCATTGTGGTTGGTTGACCGGCTAAATATAAGTCAAATTCAGCATTACATCGGTCAAAGAAACCAGACTGCACCATTCTGCTTCATTGAATAAATATGAGCATACCCCCATAACCCCCCTAGAATGCGAACGCCTACGGTGTTTCCAGCACTTCCGCGCGCAAAAATTTTACTTTTTAAAACGTTTCACACAAATAGTTTGCAGTCTTGAAGTAGTATTATTCTATATTACAGTTCTTGGATAGTAGCAGACTGTAGGAATTAAAGTCGTCTTCTGTATTTATTTCTAAACTATGTCACTTCCAGAACTTTCTCTAACTGTAATTGCTTTTTTTGTTTGATATTACGAATCACAAAACCTTTTTTTATTATACAACACTCACTTGCATAAAGACCTTTATTTAAAAAGTGTCAAATTATTTGTTTTATTTTGTAAGTTTGCGTAAGTGAGTAAATACATTTAAATGAAAATGGCAGACATCCAATTAGTAAGTCTCACGTGTTGGTTACAAAATTATTTGCCATTCTCTGAAGTGGAAAAGTGTGTTCATTAAACTTGAAGCACTTTATGAAAATGTTGATTAAATTGCACGTAGTTATGGCTCTAATACAATAACAGTCACAAAGATAAGTAAAACGCGTTTTTTTTTTTAATTATTGAACTGAATTTTATTTGCCTATACTGTGTTATAACAGCTTGACAAAGAAGGTGTTATATAAAAGAATTCTCACAAGACTAAAACTTTCAGTCTGGATTCTTAACAAAGTTGATGTTTCAAACCCAAAGCTACCCTGTAGAACCCATAAACTATATTATGACTTAGCTGTAAAGGTTCGCTAATATAATGTATACAAATGTCAAATTCCTTTATTTTTGAAAGATAATTTTGTGGAAATGTGTATATGTGTGTGTGTTTGTAGCAAAGCCACACTGAGCTAGTTGCTGTGTCCATCGAAGGGAATCGAACCCCTGATTTTAGCGTTATAAATCCGTAGACTTACCGCTGACCCACCGAGGGCAATTTTGTGGAAACAAATACAAGCAGTAAAATTAGTTGCCAAAATATGATGAATTTCTACATTAAAATATTTTAAAAACTTCATTATTTTATATGTTGTACAGCTTTTATTTAATAAATTGTTTTCATCCATTTTCATTTCTTATACATGTTTATTTACCCATAATCTCATCTTTCACACGCATGTGTACTCTCTTTAAAAATCTCACTTGTCCTACCCCATCTCCCCATACTCAACACCAAAATTTTTTTATATTCATAGTTTTAGCTGACAAACGTCATTTTCCCAAATTTTTAACATAATATTTTCCTTTAACTACCTTCTATTCTGTCATTTGTCATCTTCTCAAGTAAGTACACGTCTTTAACCTTGTATGTTCATGATTTACATTGGCATACAACAAGTTTTTGGGGGTGATTCCAAGAACCAGTTCTATTATTTTGAATACTTTCGCAATTATCGGAAATTTGATTAGGGCCTATTTAAAATCGCTAAACAGACACATAAACTGTATTTATGAACAAAATATACTATTTTATGGTTATAACACAGTACATGCATTAGCTTTACTATAAAGTCTTCATGATATTTTTTTTTGTCAGTGGATAATGAAAAAATGAAAAACGCAGATTTATTGGTAAAGATAATACTTTATTGCTATATTATCATAATACAGAGTTCTCAGAACAGCCTATCCATATTTGTGAAGGATGAGAGGAAAGCAGCTAATAACCATACAGCCTTCGATACATTCAATGATAGTACTTAAGGAACACAACATCCAAAAATAAATGAACATTATGACAGTAATAATAATAAATGAGCTAATACGTTAACATGAAATAATAAATCTATAATATTAGAAGATATTACGTCCCTTATTATTTAATACTGTTTTAATTTCTTATTTAATTTCAGTAGCATCAGCTTCTCGAAATTGTTGTTCGTCAATCCAGCTCTTTTTTTGGCCTCAAAATGTCTTTCTCTGTTGAGAAAATGTACTATACAGCTGCACTCGATGAAATGGGCGTATTGAAGTAAATAAAGAGATATTTAAATCAGCATTTACTGAAATTTCATCACCACCGCCTTCCATCTTCTTTGAAAGTTTTTAATCATCATTTCTTTTACAGTTTCTCGAGCTAATCCAAATCAGTTTAAACTATGGGTGAAAAGCAGCTGCGAGAACGTGATCCTCATTGACAAAGGCAGTTCAAAGTGCTTCTCAATTAGTGAAACAAAGTATTAACAAGTGGCTTGCAAGTCTGGAGTGGTTTATCACAAAACTCTTTCAGTTTTGTCAAACATGTGGTAAGTGTTGGTAGAAGTAGCCCCATATAGGCCTTATCTTCACTTTGAAGTAAATCCAGGTCGCATGACAATTACGTGTTCTTTGACATTCTATTCATGACATTAGGTAATGCACATGGCAACACAACCTCGAGTAAATGTTGCTTTAGCGGAATGATTAATAGAAATAAGGAGAAATGAAGAAATGACGTCTCGTTGCCGTAGAAACAAGTTCAATCCTGACGCAACAAATTCATGACAGCAACGGCATCACCTAACACGTTTGATCGTTTTTCGAAAGTAAAATGCAGAATAAATATGATTATATATAATATATTATACAAAATACAATACATAAAATTATATAATACTATTATATATTATAATAAATATATATTATTTATTATTTTCTTAATAATAATATATATACTTATAATAATGTATAATATAATATTATAACATATATATCATAAATCACGATTTATAATAACATATATGTCTGGGATTTTCTAAATTAATTATCTGATATGAAGTATAGGTATAAACTAGCTGGTTCATATGAATACCTTGTATTATCAATTGAAATGTGTTAACCAAGAAAAGTTTCTGCAAGAACTGTCCAGCTCAGGAATTTAATAAAACATTTAAAAGTATTTCTAAACTAAATTTTTACATGAAAATAAATTAATATTAAATTACACTGAACATATAAATATTAAATATAACAATATCATAAACAAATACAAAGAACGCTTTATATATTTTACGTAGTATTATGTCACGGATAGCTGGCAAGCCATCGCTGCAGATCGAATCAGCTGAATATGTCAGGTAGCATGGGCGAACGTAATTAAGCTTGCAACAATATATATAATAATTATATATATTGTAATAATAATTATAATAATTAAGCTGTTCTGAGTCACTAACGTCAGTTTTTTCATCAGCAGATACCGAATATATCCCACTCTGTTTTACTTACTGAACTAAGTCTTCCACGATTACATTTATCATTTCATTTTGAATGGCTTTTGACCTGTAAGTGGCATTTTGGAGCAGATTTAAAAGTTCTTAATTTCTCATCCCGAAATTCCATTCTGAAATCTATCAGAGCTTGAAAGTTCCCACAATTTTTTCCACCATCTCCATGCCCTCTTAATGCAAGGTTCTGTTTTCCACCCAAGACTACATATTTGACAACCGATGACAATACTTCTCTGTTCTACTTAAGAACTTCAGCATTTCTAGAATTAGGCATGACTCTTACATCGTTTGTTTTATCTCTATCATACGCATAAATGTAAGTTCACTTTCGACAAAATTCAAGACTTTTCTTCCCGCATAGGAACCAACTTTCACAAATTGTCTATCGAGTCGACCTTGAGCAAGAGATATGTCTGAAATAGAAGTGGTGCTGAGAACATCAAGACCAGTATTACCAAAGATGGCACAATATACACAGAAACAGGGCCCAGCATGACCAGGTGGTTAGGGCGCTCGACTTGCAATCTGCGGATCGCGCGTTCGAATCTCCTTCACACCAAATATGCTCACCCTTTCAGTCGTGAGGGCATTATAATGTGATGGTCAATCCCACTATTCGTTGGTAAAATAGTAGCCCAAGAGTTGGCGGTGGGTGGTGATGACTAGTTGCTTTCACTCTAGTCTTTCACTACTAAATTTGAGACGGCTAGCGCAGGTAGCCTTCTTGTAGCTTTGCACGAAATTCAGAACAAACAAACAATACACAAAAACAACAATCGGCTACTGCTAAATCAACCAGTCTCTGATAACGTTCTAACCAAAATCTTTGGAAATTTCTGTTTATACCATTATACTTAGTGACAGGGAATACATAGGTCTTGCTAGGAATGTAATACTCTTGCTGTAGAATGTATTTAGTTTTGTCTGGTAGTGTACGTGGGTCTTTTTTAACTGCACCAATATCTCTTGGTCTATCTTTTACTAGTGTGGGTGTCGAAATTGAGCTGCCAAATAAACAGTGTAGATCCTCAAGCAATGACATTTCTGAGGCCCGCATACTATATGTAGGACAAGAGTTCTAACGCTTCCGAGAAAGACTGAACTCGTTTGTCCAGGAAAATACAATAACAAAATAAAGTTTAACCATTTATAGTTATAATATTAAGAAGAAAAGATATCCGAGTTTTCCATTATCCGAAAACTGACATAGTACATATTTCCAGTTGTGTGTTATTAAGCACAAAGCTACACAAAGGGCTATCTGTGCTCTGCCCACCACGTGTATCGAAACCCGGTTTCTAGTAGTACAGGTCCGCAGACACACCACTGTACCACTGAAGGGAACATTTTTTTCAAGCATGAAAATCTTCTACACATTCATTTCACTGTGCTTTCTCTTTCCAGTACTTCCATCTAGTCTAACACATTCCAACACCATCTTACTAAAATAAAGGTAGCACATTAAAACAACTTAAAAACACAAAATATACTGATGTACATCTTTTTTCGTTTTGTAAATTTCAGCTTTATTTAAAAGTGCAAATGTTGACATCTGGACAATATTATGTGTCTGCTCCTTTTTTTCCCTCCAAATGTTTTAGTAATAACGTACATTCTAGTTCTAAGTCATTTTTATAATACATCCGGGTCGAACCTAGAGGTATTTTGCGAAAACACGATTGGCAAAAACATAATGGTGGGACTCTGTAGTACTCGCCCTGTAAGGGAGAGGTCCTGGGTTCAAGTCCACGTTGGGACATGATTTTTTATCTTATATTCCGCAAAATGTGTAGTAATTCATTCTGCATCCAAATATAAAATGAATACAAAGAATAGAAAATATTGGCTTATGTTCTTAAGGGAATTATTCAATTCTGAAAATGGATTTTAGGTGACCGACTAACATTTTGTTAATTCTAAATTCTTTGTGTCAATTATGCAGTAAGTAATAAATATGGGTCTTTCGGATATACAAATTTCAATAAAAACCCGAATAACTGAAACTTGCCTATGAGACTTATTTACCTACAAAACAGGTTTGAACCATAATTTTATAGCGAATAATATTCATTTAGATAGTCTTCAAGTAATTCACATTTTTTCACCAAAAGTTGAATATACCCTTTTAAATAAATAATAATAATAAAAAAATTACCCATTCTCACTGGCAGTTTCTCCGGGCTCTGGGCCAAGATTAAGACGGGTAGCAAACAGCCTGTAAACACAAATACATAAAAAAAACTTATTCAATTATTCATTCATCTTGGATAACAGATCAACTTGACCGGTGGCAAATAGGCTTCGAATCGAAATTTGGAATTTTGATTTCAAGGCTTCAATAAAATGTGTACATATATAAACTGGATCAATTCATTGTCATACCTTTTCTCCCGACTCTTTTTGTCATTAAATACTGCTTTTTCATTAAACATAACCCACTTTTCTGTATAAAATATTTTTATTTAACTGTCAGTCAATTTATGGTTTGATCACTCATCGTCTAATCTTTCCCAACTCTCAAAAAAAAATTCTTCCCACAGTACATACTTTACCTGCTAAAATAGTTTGTTAATTTGATACTACTCTATAGTTTTTGTTTTTACAATAGCGCCTTAGATTGTGTAACAAAATTACGAGATCAGACATCTGACTATAAGTAGTGGTATGGTGTAATTATTTACCAATGTCGCGTTGACGAGTGGGCCACTGTTCTCGTCCACGAGAATGGTCCGGCTATTTTTTCAATTCTTGATTTTGTTAAGTGATGTGTCCCAAAAATATATATGCGAAATTTGAGGGTTGTACCGGGAATGCGGGACCACCCCCTAAATCCGCCAGTGGTTATTAAACTTTCTTTGATAATGTATCACAACTTTTGCCATAACAAACCGTCATTCAATAACCTATTCATTCATATATTATTCTCCTAAATCTAATGCGTTCATAAATTACACATCCTCCTCCTAGATCCTCCATTCACCCATCTCTATGTCCATGATCTTTATTGTCACCATGCATCACCTTCTTGGATTCTTTATACAACTTTCTCTGTGTTCATCATTACCTCAGGTTTCACTTGCTACTACTTCCTTTGCTTATAATATTGTAGAATGTTTTAATTTTAAAATTTCTAGAAGTTTTTATTGTTCTCTAGACGGAAGGAAGGAATTGGCGTGGCCTTAATATCTAGAACCTTATCTAAAATTTAGAAAACAATTTCAACCAGGTATAAAAACCTAGTTAAGCAACAGTGGATTGTTGAGTCTGTTAGTCAGTTTATGAGTAATCTGTGCACGATTTAGTCAACTTGTTACCGTCAGCCAGTTTGACAAGTAGTTAGTTCAATGCTGTAAATATTGTGTTTAGGGTGACACAATTATAAATTTTGGCAAGGTAGGAGTCTCTATAAGTACTAGTCTTAAGCTAGTGTTTAGTTTGCACAAAGAATGGAAACATAAAGTGATGGTAAAACATGGGATCAGCAAGGAATGGTGTATGACAAGTGAATCTATTGCCATAGTGGTTGCTATTGTTGTGCGGGTTGGTTTGGATTATTTTATAAGAAAAATAAAAAAATATATAGTTTAATTCACTTAAATTAATTGTCACAAAAGCATTGTATTTCTTCGACTTCAGGTTCTACCTTTTAACGTAACTAATGTACCGTTTATTGAGGAATAGACCTAACTTAATAATTCCACTTACTTGCTACTTTTCTTGTGTGCACAGTATTTCTTGTAAATCTATTTCTTCTTCGTAACGAGTCCTAATATTCTTGCCACTAAGTATGAAAAAAAAGAAGATGGATCAGTGCTATCAATACTATAATAAATATTAAAAGCACAGTAATACCAAAAAATGTCTTTAATATGGATGTTTAAGAATTGCCATAAATTACATCATCAGTGTTAATATCTCAAATGAAAGTTAGTTCAAACTGTAAAAACATCATTAGCATTGAGCAAGTTTTCATATTCAATTGGAAGTTTAGAAAAAAATAGTTTTAAATGGTAACAATATAATGGAAGTTATAATTTTCCTATACTGAAAATGTATTTCCAATAGATACTCATCTCAACACACAGAAAAGATATCTTCCTTGTGCATCCCTATGCTTACCAGATTAGCTATTCTTGTTCATTGCTGCCCCCTATATGCAAACTTTTTCTTTAAGCATGCCACAAGCCTTCTGCTTCCCCCAATCGGAATCAAGTGATTCCAATATATCTATCATGCAAATCATCATGTGTCACCTCTCCACCAATAGGAACATAGTACACTCACGTGACACATGACTCCCTCTATATGCTTCTACCAAACTATCACTTCGAAGTTTGGCAGAAACTGGAATTGTGAGCGAAGGGAAGTACCTATCAGAAATACACTTTCACTGTTGGAAAATTATAACTTCTGATACAGTACTTCCTTCCTCTCACAAGATTAGCTAGAATTCCACATTGATTAGGAGAAGGGACCAGTGTGGGGGAAGAACAGACGTACCCCCAAAAGCGTCTGAAGGATACCTCCACAGATGAGAGGGTCAGATTGAAAGAGAGGAACTGCAATACTTCTGAGCCAGGTATACTCTTCGCCCATGTGTGGAATGTGTAAGATATCAGGGCAGAAAATGAGAGGAGCACATCTGAGTCGGAAAGAATGTGGTAGGAAGGTGATCCTAATCAGAGAATGATATTGTAACTCAATCCCTCAATGAGAAAAGTAGGTAAACAAGGATGTGCTACTGGATGTAGAGGGCTAGGCTGTGGCGGATCATACTCAGCAAGCCAGCTGCATCCAAAACCTCCTTGCAGGGTACTGACATCCGTGCTAGGATAGGATCAAACAGTCTTCACCTCAAACCCAAGAAAGTGAGAACCACTCTTATTCACAGGTATGACATAAGGATTAGCTCTGAGCTATCAATCCGAAATTGAAAGGATGTCTATGGCATGCAATCAACTCCTCCAACCATGAAAAAGGCCAGGAAGGAAGAGAGAATGAGGGATAGCCAAGGACAAAACCCGAACAATCCTACGTACCGCCGCTGTCACCCACAACACAGAAAGAGGAAACCAAGGTAGGAAGATAGACAACCCGGAACCTATGTAAGTACTTATGTTGATTGGTTCACTCTATATCCAAAACCTGCCTGCTGGGTACCGACATCCATGTGAGGGTAGGATGAGGGCTCCTAATCGAAGGGGTGAACTGCATTCTGACGTCTCACTCCACTGTATTGATTATTGCAAATTGGAGAATATTACATCATCTACAGTTAAATGTGGCACCCTTTCAGAAGTGTATTTCCACGGTTGGTCACCCCAATGACTTGGAACTGGTAAAAACAGGTAGGGTGAGAATTTGTTGGAGAGTCCGGAGGAACGTCATCACCCAAGACAGTGCAATGGGGGACTTTGAAACTAGCGCCATTATGCCTCCAATGGCCGTAAGATGTCTCTGCCGCATGGGCCAACAAACCGCGGTCGCCATGTTGGTTACGCTTCACGCTCTACGCACAACAACAATAGATCGCTCTAGTTTCTGAATGAATAGGCATGCCTAGCACCTGTTGTTCTGTTCCCGGGTGCAGTAATAGAGGTGGACACTCATTTCCATCGGATGAGGAGAAATGTAGGCAGTGGGTGCGTGTTATTCGACGTGTTGAAGACAAGCAAGACCGTCCGTGGACGCCCACTGGCAACAGTGTTGTTTGCTATTTCCACTTTCTAGAAAGTGA
>NW_013666993.1:17310-20454 GCF_000517525.1 Limulus polyphemus | reverse complement strand
CCGACTTTCTTCAAAAAAAAAGAATCGAATGTCTGGCAAAAGTGTCCTGCGCGACAAACGGATATCCAGTAAGCGTGCTCATGTAGAACACATTATTGGTCTCACTAAGACATTTAAGATATTAACACATCCGTTAAACCACACAGAGTCTGTCTTGGCATCCGATATAATCTATATTTGCTTCATGTTGATCAGTTTCAGGCCTTCGATTGTTCCCAGTGATGCTTAAGAAACAGTTTGCTTGCTGTTGGTTGTGTAATATTTACAGTAATTATTTGTATATCATTCGCTTTCTAAATACCCAGCTTGTGTTCAACTGTGTGCTTGGTTATTCACTTGCATAAATAACATTTCAAATTAAGATATATTGATTGCCATATAATAGATAATTATGTCAACAATAATATTGACAGAATAATTCCAAATAACAAAATATGCCAGATTTGTTAGTAGAATATAGAGGTAATTGTCACATGGTTACTTCATAAAATTATATAAGAATTGACAAGTGTTGATATACATGAACAAGAAACCGCCTAAAATTAGGCTTAAATGAAAAAATGAGCAATTATGATATACTAAGGAAGAAAATAGAAACTCCACATTTCTTTAGAAACAAATAAATAACCTTTACAAAACTAAGAGGAATATAAAAGTTAATATATATCAGGTACATTGTATATGTAAAAATAATCATGAAACATGCATAAATATTTCAAAAAGGCTTCATATCTGACTTGTTGTGCAAATAATGCTAAGAATTAACGCTTTGAGTAACATGCAGCTTAGTTATGATAAAAAAGTTTGTTTAGTAGAGCTCCCCTGAAGTGTTCTCTATAGAAATCATGGAGTTTGCACAACATGTCGGATATGAAGAGGTCATCCCTCACAATATTAACAGTTTTCATGTCCTTAAAAGACCACACAACAAACTTGCACTCAGACCGACCAGTAACGAACAATGCTCCCATAACCTGATAATAATAATTATGGGTTTCTTGAAGCCTCAACTGTTCCGTCTGATCCTCGTACAAGTATGGTACAGTGGCAGGGGAGATCATTTGTGCACGGGCAGAATATGGACATTTAACCTCGACTAAAATATTGTCTCCGATAAGACCATCGGGTGAGCAGCCAAGAAATGGAATGGTCGGCTTAACCACTAAGCCAGAGGCCTCGATGATAACACCGCTACTCTGAGCAAAAGTATCTAGGGCAGTTTTCTCATACTTCCTACCGTGCTTAATGGCATCTGTGTTGAGATCGTACATGGTCATAAGGCTGACAGCAAGCTGTGTGCTGTTTGTGAGGTCTGTGCGTTTGCATATACGGCCGAAATTCGAAGAATGAATTCTTATGACACGTTCGGTCTTCCACAGCTTGTTTGTACTTTGTCCAACTGTTCAGGGCTGGATGTCTTCACAGTAGGCTGGTGTCACACAGCCTAGGCCAATGCTGTTCAGGAAGTGTTCCTCAGGGGTATCCTTGAGGTAGTCATGGTCATGGGCATACACATTGGCCGAGGCAAAGTGGTGGTGGACTTGCAGGTTGGGATGGGGGTTGTTGACCCACACACTTCTGAATAAATCAGCAGCCTTGGCAGTCCTAACTAGAGATGATACTGGCCTAGGGTCAAAGTCACGTAGGGACTGCAAGGCTTGCGAGTCACGCAAAACCAACTCCTCTATCTTGACTGGTGAGCCACTGTATTGTTTTGCCTGGTGGAATGTCATAAGTTTCTGGGTGCATGTTTCCTTAGTAACTATGCCAGTCTTGACATGAGTAAGAACATAGAGCACCAGAGCAACATGCTTGCAGTGGGCTTCAGGTCCTTCACCAGCACCGCACTCGCATTCAGACTCCTGGACCACCCCAAACTTATCCAACTTGACCTGGACCACATACACAGCCTTCTTGGACATTTCAGCAGAGACTCGGCTACGGATGAAGGTCATGTCATCTGAAGGATTATGGGCAGCACGTATGGCCGCAAGAACTTCCCATGGTAAAGATCTAGGGACTTTCTCTTCAGTTCTTGAGAGAACAGCTCCAAGTAGTCTCTTATTTTCTGTTCTGTCAGTGGAGGTAGCTGAAATAAAGTGAAATAAAAATTATTAAAAAATAGTTATTTGTACATAAATCTGTTTACGTACACATTGCTATACATATTGCCGGTTATTTTAGCAGTCAAGCTTTAGAAGTCAACCTAAATTATTTACAACAACAGTGTGTAAAACTAAGCAAAATTATTCATTGGTCTGGCTAAATTTTTTTGTTTTATATATGTAAGTGCTAAATATAAATACATGTATGTACAAAAAAACCGGTATCAGAACATAAAACTTTACTTTTGTGTCTGTGTTGATATCCCAAAATATCAGATCATGGGGGACATCCATCTGCCACTTTGCCTCAGCGGGCACCTCACCTAAGTCAGCATTTGGTCATAGGCTTCCAACCTAAAATTAAAAAAAATACATGTATATACTGACAGGGCTGTGTTAGCTGACCATTTTTCAGTTTTCTTTCAACCCGCACACATTTATTAGTATTACCAGTTATGCAAGTACTTTCAAATACTTATGATATTTTTTAAAGTCTGTTCTGTCCCATGCCACTCTGAAACTTACATTAGTGGCATGGGACAGAACAGACTTTAAGCGCCTTTGGCCCTGTCATTGATATTTATAAATATTCTTATAAGTTATTTATTAAGAATTTTCAGGCATATACATAAAATAGAAATATCAACCAGATTTAATTTTTGTTGTTAATAATTAAATGTACTTCCACGCAATCACACATTTTTTTTTGTCAATTGTTGCTAAGTTTCTGAACGTGATCATACAGCAATCAGCATCCATATTCCCAACAGCCTATATTATCGCCCAATCACATCACCACATCAAACTCGCCTTTCGACCAATTCCAACTTTCTGCCAGACAATTTGGCACCGTGTTTACGTAGTTTGGCCTTTAATGAAGGTAACGTCCATTCTGCGTACTTTGAATTGTTCATTTTAGCTGACTGTGAGTAAAATTAATAGAGCGGGTAATCCTTACAAACAACAACAGCAGCGACTGGCGCGCGAAGGTTTGTTGGCCCAGGACTAGTAGCGCCTCTAGTGGCCACCGCGGGAGAAC
>NW_013666993.1:11796-17300 GCF_000517525.1 Limulus polyphemus | reverse complement strand
CCCCTTCTGCTTTACCCATGATGTCCATGGGTGGTATGGTCCAGTATGGGCAAATTTATGAAGCAAAAATCACGAAGTTATTCACCTTCAAGCAATCTTGTGAAACATCCCATCTCAACGGTGAGCATTGCGAGGCCATGAAAGATAAAGCACGAGTCAACATGGCTGTACAGTACGAATTTAAAGTTAAAGAATACTTGATCAGACACCACTCACCACAGAGCAGGATTCATGTAAGAACTATATAAATGATGAGACCCTGAAATAAACCATTAAGAGAGACTTACCCAGTCTTAGAGTCGCACCAAAGTTTGAAGAACAGCAACAGGTGGAAGACAAAAACCAGAGGAAGCCGAAACCATGATATTATGTAAGTAATGGGAAATGAACAAGTTAGGGGTGGTCCACATGCCTGATTGCAGAATTTTGTCCAAAGGCTGATAAAAACGAGAAGCAAGGGAAAATGTGAGGTGTCGAACTTGATGAGAAGTTCGTCTGAACAAATCAAAATAAGTCAAATTCATCAAATAATGAACTCAATTGGTGAGGGTAAAAGGGGATAGAGATCTCTAGATAAAGAAGACTGACATGGGGTAAAAAGTTTGAAATGGGAACCAAGGAAGGAATCCGTGTGGGCAACATAGCAACGAAGGGCATGCACTGAACATAGAAGTCTATCCAGATTGGGACAAGGGTAGAGATGAGAAATAGAGGGAAAGCAAATAAGCAAAAAGGAGGAGTTATCCTCTTGAGCTGCCAAGGTTTTAGAGAGGAAGGAATGATTCAGATAAAGGAGAAGATAGGTATGGTGGTAAAGTGTGTGAGTAACATCAATGGTGAACAAGTCAGACCATCAATGACCACAGGCCAAAAGGAAATAAGCTTTAAGGGAAAAGTGAAACATAAAACACGAGGGAAGAGGCTTGAATGGAGATAAAGTAAGAGAATGGAGGACCATATTGATATCCCAATCCAGAAGAGTAGGTCTTCGGGGAGTACGGCGAATCTGGAAGGAACAGATTAACATTGTAAGAATGGCTGAAGCAAACACTCTATGGTAACAGCAAAGACAAAAAGTATGGGACAGGGCAGCTCAATAACCTGAGATTGAGGAAACCAAAGACCCCCCCAGTCAAAAAGCCACGTGAGAAACCCGGAGACACCAGCCACAGTAAGTTGGGGCTGGAATTCCCTGAGCATGGGACCATGTGTGTGAAAAACTTTCCACTTCTGTTGATATATTTCCATAGAAGAAGAAAATATGGATTGAGCCAAATTGAAAGCTACAAGACAGAAAAAACAGATCTCCTTGCCAAGAACTAGACAAAAGCCAGGCATGAAGTTGGAGGATGTGAACAGCAGGATGTAGAACCAGTAACTGTGGTTAACAAAGGAGGGTGAGGAATAAGAAAAGTGGTACAGGAGGAAATAATTGGAGTTGGTGCAAATGAGGAAACCACATTTGAGCTGGCCAATATGGAGCTATCAGAAGGACCCGGCATGGATCAGGGAAACCACCCGATGAAGCAATCAGATAGGAGAATAAACGTATAGGAATTTGTGTGCCCAATCTTGACTGAGAGCATGAATAACTAAAACCTGAGGATGAAGTACCCGGGACCAAAAGAGGAGTAACTTGTGATTCAGGGTGGTGGCAAATGCATCAATATGATGAAAACTCCACTGACTGCAAAACCACCAGAAAATGAGAGACTGGAGGAACCACTCCATCAGATAAGAAAGGAGAGAAAGACAATCTGCTAGTAGACTGAAAGCACCTGGGACATGCAGTGCATGCGGACACAATAGAAGAGATCCAATGTACAAAAACAGAAGGATCTTGACTGGGTGCCACCTTAGTGATTGGTATATTCCAACACCATCGAACAGTCAGAATGAATCATCACCAGACAATGTGTGGTTAGAGTGAAGAAGTGATCCAAAGCCCCACAGATGGCTAGAAGCTCTAGGACATTGATATGGAATGACTGCTTGTCTACAGACCAGCAACCCAAAGCCTCCTGGTGATTGACCCATGCACCCAACCCTGAAGGGATGCAGCTGTAAACAAACGTAAATCTGGATGAGGAGGAAGAAGCAGGATTTCCACCAATATGCAAGTCTCATCCAACCTCCAAGTCAGATCATCTGCTAGGGAAGAAGGAAGTGTAATAGAAGCATCCAAGGGATCCAGAGCAAAGATCCACCAATCATGCAGAGTCCATTGAAGAGAACACACATGTGCATGGTCTAGGGGGAACAGTGGTGTTATAGAAGACCACATCCCCAAAAGCAATAGAGCATCACGTGCAGAAAGTGAGGGAGAAGACAGAGCATGATGAACTGACAATTCCATAGAACACTGTTGGAGAGGAGTAGGTTGGGCCTGACTAACGTGAGTGTTGAAAAAGACACCCAAATGTACAAGGTATTGGATAGGACTTCTCCAATTTGATTAACCAGCCCATCCAAGCAGCCACTTGAATGAGTTGATGAGTATGACTGGCTGACTCCCCTTCGGAATGGGCCAAAAGAAACCATTCCACCATGTAATAATGGAAATGTAGCCCCAGGGCATGAAGATGATGAGCAAAAGCCCTGACTACCTGACAGAAAACATAAGGTGCAGAAGGGAACCTGAAGGGTGGGGTGCAAAACTGGTACACCACCCTGTGATGAATGAACAGAAGATAGGGACAAGACCGTGCTGAGATGGGAATATGCAAGTAAACATTGGCAACATCCATCTTGGTCATCCATAAACCTGGAGAAAATGCCCACCAGAAGGTGGTGAAATGGGTGAGGTGAACGAAGCAATTGAAACAGGACAAATCGATGACAGGCCTCCAATCTCCAATTTTTTGGGGGAACAACAAATAGATGGAAGTAATACCCTGGTGAATGATGGGTAACAGGTTCAATAGCCTGTTCAGTGCACTGCCTCTAATAGAAGCTGACAAAAAATGGGATTCCGAGTTGAAGGGAAGGAAACAATTACAGGGAACAAGGGAGGTGTGGCAAGAAATGGGATCTCAAATCCTTCCAATAAAATTTTCAGAACCCAAACATCATTGCTGAAAGGGCACAACCGATGAAGAGAAGCTGCAAGTCAAGCTCCCACCGGGTAGTCACTGGAACAGTTGGCAACGTATCATGCATCATCGAGAAAAACGACAAGCTATGCCACCTTGAGAAGGAGTGATGGGTAAGGGTTGGGAAGGGGAAGGATGGAAAACTGGAATTGGTTCCACACTTGGCTCCAACTGAGATGAGCTACCAGATGAGAAAGGGTTGACTATTGTTGGACTGATGCCACCCAAGATTCCAAAGACTCTGGGACCGTATCAAATACAAAATGCAGTAAAAACAGAACCATACATAAATTCCAGAGATAAGGTGCAGGTAAACAGGCCCTTGATAAGGCAGCATCCTGACCCAGAAGATCCCAACAACAGAGAAACCACATACGTAAAGCCAAAGACAACAAACGAGCCAACATAGAGGTAAGGAGGGAGAGGGATGTCCCCAGAAAACCCCTTAGGATTTCTGTGAAGAGCCTCAGACAAAAGATGAATTGTGGAAAGAAACTGCAAAAGAGTCGTAGTGAGGGTAATACATACGCGGGAAAATGGAGTATTGGTTAAACTAACACGGAATTTGCCCCCCCCCCATGGGTAAAACAGAACCCAACAATTGCTGGTTGAGATAAGGACAGTCTGCACGATGATAAGCAAGAGCAGACTGATCCGAAGGCTGTGGAGGATCAGACATGCTTATGCTGTCGTGTAACTGAGAGGCAAATTGTTAAGTATGGACCTGAATGTCAGGAGATGGGGGAAACCAAATAGAGTTGGGAAAAATGTAGGAAGGACGTAGGTCATAAGAAATAGAAGTGAGGGTATGTGAATACCTGAGAAATAAAGTCCTAAAAACCATGGAAGGCCAAACTGAATCCTCAAGAAAGGTATGGGAAGGCACGGCAAATTCAGGAAGTGGAAACAGGTGATGAATGTCCTTATCAGCCTGCACAAGTTCAGGAGGAAGTGGGACAATGTTTGGAGATAGAGGTTGACCTATGTAATGCTTAACCTTCCAGCAAATAAATGTAGACCCCAGTTTTCTTGAATGTTACATTAATTCTATCTAATTCTAGTTGCCTTTATTTCATAAATTCGCTGTTGTCGACTATTGAAGCATGAATTCTGAAGTCAGTGTCACCACTTCACGTGTCTCAATTTCGACAGGCACTTTATCACAAGCAGGTGTGGGTGACCCAACAGGAGATTTTATGTTATAAAATATAACCACTTTGAGAAAAACTATAGCTCAAATTGAAAGCAAGACAAAAATAAAGATGCCCGAGTACAAGCACTGTCAAACAAGAAGTGATAGTTCAGTAAAGATGCATAGAGGGAGTCACGTGAGTGTACTATGCTCCTATTGGAGGAGAGTGACACATGACGATTTGCATGAGACACATGTTGGAATCACTTGATTCCAATGGGTGGGGGGAACAGAAAGCTTGTGGCATGCATAAAGAAAAAGTTTACATATAGGGGACAACAATGAACAAGAATAGCTAATTTTCTGAGTGGAGGGAAGTACCATATCAGAATGTACGATAAAACGTGTGGCATACCCATTTAATAACTAACATTGTTAAGAGAAACTATCATAGAGAAAGGCTTAAATATAAGTATAAGCACTGTATCTGTAAAATAATAATAAATATCAAATAAAACACTAAAAATCCAGAATTGATTACATTATTGACAAAAGGGAGGTATTATTTAGTGTTGGGTGATCATTGAAAATGGAGAGGCTTTCTTTAATAAAGAGTTCATAAAGTGGTTCTGGAGTTGAGAATTTTACAGTTTTCTAGAAGTATGGGGTTGTTGTTATTCTCACTGTGCAATCAGATACAAGACTTAGGTGGATTACTTAGTTTACATTCGCTTCTTGCTGAAATTCTCATGTGTTCTTGTGCACTTATTTGTAGGTGATGTATAGCTTTACAGCTATCATAAGTGTATTTATATACAACCCATGAGTGCATAGGAATGAGTAGTCTTTGTTTTTTAAAGAAAATTTAATTTTACATATTGACGTAAATACTAAAAATATAGCTTAGTTTGTGGGTAATATGTTTTATTTTTTTAATTTGATATTTGAGTTTAAAACTTTGTTTGCCAATGAAAGAAATGATAAGAACTAGTGGATATTTTGAGACAGTGTGTGACATTTTGGTAGGTTCTATTTTATTTGTAAAAAAAATTTGTATGATTGGGTGTAAGAAATTAAGGAGATAACCATTACTTTATGATATGTTATGAATTTTAGAAATTTCTGAGTGAAGACAGAAGTAGTCAGAACAGATATTATATGCTCTGTTTAGAAGATTGAGAATTAGGTTATGTTTGAAAGATTCTGGTATGAAACTGACGAAACCAGTGTATAAGCCAGTAAATGTTTTCTTATGGTCAATAGATGTGTCTGAGAGACTC
>NW_013666993.1:0-10837 GCF_000517525.1 Limulus polyphemus | reverse complement strand
ATAACCCACATGCATTATCTTATATTTATTGTAATTAAAACAAATCTGCCATTTATTTGACCAAGTCAATGAATGATCTAAATCCTTTTGTAAACCAGCAGCATCCTCTTCACAGCCAGCAACACCCAAAACCTTAATATTATCAGCAAATTTAAGTAATTTATTGACCATTCCTTCATTTATGTCATTGATGTAAATCAAAAAGAAAAAAAAAGGTCCTAAAACTGAGCACTGAGATACCCCAACACTTGGTTCAAGGTTATTTTAATTCAACATAATTGTGTAGTCATACTAAACTTGCACATAATAAACATCAAGATATATATATATTTTGTAAATCGAACTTCTTCCAAATCAGAAGTATTGTAAACTGCTGGATATAGCAGTTGTTTTTTTCCCTTTCTGTAAAAAGCCAGTAGTGATAATTATACTTAACTCAGCTTTTTCACAAAATCTTTGAGAATTGCATCTGTCCCCAACTGAACAAATTTCTTCACCACTACCAATGAAAACACAGATGCACCACGTTTCTTGCTTGGCGTGATGTAGATCAAATAGAAATTTTTATTTCATTCAGTGAAAGCAATTACACGCTCATGAAAGTTTAAGCTTCAAAATAAACCAAACATTCTTTTCTAAAATCAATTAAACCCAGAACACATTCTGTTTCACTCTCAGTGCTACCTAAACTAGTTACTGTAGTCTTTAATAAACACAAAAGATTACAATATTCAAACAAATTATTCATTTGCCTGGATGCTTGTCTTCTCTCTTTATATTTGAATTAAAGTATTTCATACAATACTTAGGTGATATGTAATACACATACTGCCATATCCATATATTACAAAAAATACACTTACAGTATATTACTGGCCAGTAATGGCATGCAGTAGTCAATAGTGAACAACATTTGCTGTCATGGGTAACTCCTAAATACCTATAGTCACCTCCTGCTACTGTGCAGCTTTCTCGGAGCCAGAAAACCCCAACTAATTTTGTAACTTGGGCCTGGCATAGCTACAGGTTCGAACCCCTGTCACCAAATATGCTTACCCTTTCAGCTATGGAGGCATTATAATGTAATGATCAATCCTACTATTCATTGGTAAAACAGTTGCCCAAAAGTTGGCAGTGAATAGTATTAACTAGCTGCCTTCCCTTTGCTTTGCACAAAATTAAAACCAAACCAAACATTTTGGACTATACAAAAATAATACAATATTATGTGAAATTCAGTGCAAAGGGACCATTTTTACAGGAATCCATGCAACCTGGATCACAATTTGTGCTTCATCTATAGTGTACACACACAGAGATGTAGGGCAAACATAATGAGTAACAGAAAAACATTGCCTGTCATACTTCACTAACAACTTCAGTAGTCAGGCTGTCTGTCAGAATATATTTCCAACAGAAACATATCATAAAACTCACTCAGACCAAATCTAACAGAACTTTCCACCATGATTTGTCACATCACTGTCCTAGTCATTTTTTGTGTTGTATTAGAGTGCAATTCTCATATTGCATATCAGGAAGACTGGTACAGACCTAAAGTCATGATCTTGCTTATTCATGCAACACAAGGTTGCACCTAAAACATGCAAGATCTCTTTGGTAGTCTCTAAGTAAATACTTGTCAGTATTCATTGTAAATTGCACCTCAGTGCTCAGAGTAAGAACTGCGAAATCCTTTCATGTTCTTGGATTATCAAATTATCTAGAGATTAATGACATTCACAGCAATTATCAGCATTCTTAGGGTTCATCTAATAATTATCGGATCCCACAGCTGCTGATTCCATACACCACACCAAACGTTGTTACTTAGTAGCTAATGTGAAATATCTAGTATTTTTTAATACTGTAAAGCTGATTCTAAAGTAAAGGTCACAACTCCCTTTCAGCATTCAGATTTTGTATCCAATACAACTGCTGATTGATTTTATTCTCAACCGTAATGATTTTGAGCTTGTATTTGACAGTGGCCAATCACCTGAAGAAATTAAGTGTTCTCCTGTTGGATCTCTTTTCCTGACTTGTCACAAAGAGCAATATAGGTGTCTATACATCTTCCTCTTTATCAGCTACATAGAAATTGTGTGACACAATGCTTATCTTGTCCCCTGACTCACCAACCACCTCAACTTCTAATTCTTGTTCTAAATAGTATGGGTTAGTGTGGCCTAGTTGGTAGCATGTTGGACTGTGGATCTGAGGGTCTACTGTTTATGTCTCTTTGCCACAAATAAGCACTTTGGGGTTATAAGTACATTATAAGAGAGATAGTCAAAACCACAGGGCTGGCCCCCCGATTGAAAAGAGCCCTAAATCCCAATTAGATGGGGCCCTGTTTAGTTCAATTCACTTGTCATTAACTTTCTCAACATGGGCTTGGTCAATTTGACTGACCACGTGACCTCTTTGTACTTGTTTAAAGTCTTTGTAGTTTTGATACTACTAACTTAGTATGTATATCTTTACAAAACTTGGCAGACTTTCAGTAAACATTATAAGTATTTCACATACAAAAAATATTATTTGTTAGTGAAATATTTTAAGTAAACCAAAAAAAAGATTTATCCCTGAATATATTGAATATTTGTTTTACTAGTGCGCATGTAAAGAGATTTTCATAATAAGATTAAAAAACTTTTCTTCATCTCAAAAATCTCAAATTTCATTTGCATAATCTCCAAAACTTCCTAGATACATTTCAAATGTTTGTTTTCAGTGAAACTATGTATTTTATGTTATTTTCTCTACCCTAACTCTCTACAAGGTCAGTCAAATTCACTGACCTCGTAACCAAAAAAATCTAAATTATCATTTTTTTCATTCTAGAATGACTTCAAATCGTAACATGAAACTCATAACACTATATATCTATTTATACTTACATTTTATTGTTTTATTGCCCTTTGAACCATGTTTAACTACTATTCCTGCCATTATAAGTTGAAAATCACTTGGGGAACATGCAGCTCATGTTACACTATTGAATTACATTACCCATGAGCTACTCATGTGTATGCCTTGTGGAATATTTTGATTATATTATTATTATTTATTTTACATAATCTAACCCTAAGTAACCTAAAGAGATCCCTATTTGTACATTTTAGTTACTTTTATAATAATAAATAAAGAATAAACATGAAACACAAGAAATAAAGTACTTACCCATTACCCAGGTCTTTTTTTGTTTTTTGCTGTCAACTGTCAATGACACTTAACCCTTCTTTTTATATACTTATGATACTAATGTACTAAATAATTTTATTCAATTAAATAATGCACCAAAGAACATAGAATAATAACATGCAAAAAGCAGACAATTTTCTCTAACTATTACAATTCTTCTGGCTT
The DNA here is from genome assembly GCF_000517525.1 of Limulus polyphemus. Classification (NCBI taxonomy): domain Eukaryota; kingdom Metazoa; phylum Arthropoda; class Merostomata; order Xiphosura; family Limulidae; genus Limulus; species Limulus polyphemus. The sequence continues at coordinate 7,465 of NW_013666993.1, read as the reverse complement.
TCTAACTATGCAACAAGAACTGTTACAAATTCATCCAAGCTAGTCATTCTTTCCTGTGGGAATGAAGCTTGTACCAACTAAAAAATTGACAATTCTCTGTTCAGAAAATGTTACATAATACACCATTTGATAGATGAAAACCTTGACTTTCTATTGGTTATACAAAATATAGTATTAAGCGTAAGAGAGAAATATTAACAAATCCTGAGAGAGAGGATATAAATGGTGGGTGTGGCAAGAGGGGTCTGATTTTATATTTGATGGCTCAGTAACCAAACAAGATTGAAGGCTATAAAAATTACAGTCTGTCTGAGCAATGATGATTTTATAGTGAGTAATTTATGTAAAATTCCATACTTATTGGAGGGGTGGTGAATAAAAGAGAAGAGGGGATGTCTAGTGAAAATATGTCACATTTCTCACACTAGGGGAAATTCAGGATTTTTTTAAATATTGGCTTAAAAAATTAATAGACTAAGTAGATTATTTTTACATATAATCCTATAATTTTATTAACTAAATTGTGCCAGTATAGTAAATAATCCACTCTCGTGCATGTATATATGTAATTTCATATACATTGTACAAGGAGGGCCACCTGTACTCAATGAATGGCCCTGCAAATCCATCTTTCATCTGTCCTTTCCAGAATAAATAGCTTATGTAACTTTTCACACACACATATCAAAACCAATCCAGCCAGTAAACAAAAGATTCATGAATTTGTAAAAATGAGCTAATAACCAGTCCAGTCAGAACTGAATTGTTTATAACTAAAGCCATACCCAGTCTTCAGTCTCTAATTTTTATTATTTTATTGTTTTGTAATTGCATCTTATCTGGTATACAAATACTTTACTCATCTGCTGAACACAAACTAATGTGTGTCAGCTAATGCATATCTCAGCCATTTCTCCAGACACTGTAGTGTAACTGCACTTGGAGCATGAGATGAATTTCTGGGTATAACAATAACCTTTAACAAGTACTACATTTACAAGGAATTCCTTTGTTCTGCAGTACCAGAGGTGCCATCAACATATAACTGGCATCTATCTATATACTACTAAAACTCTGAGACTGTTTGTGTGTTTGCTTGTCTGTAATTAAATACAGCAAAATTGGTGCACACTACCATATTTGTAATAAAATGAGAATAAAAACAGAATAAAACAAGTTTCATTAAAATCGGGCCACAGGTTACTAAGTTAGCCCCGTTTTTTGGGTGACACTTATGAAAATTTCTAGTTGAATTTAGGTACACTAGGTGGCGAGACATATTGATTTATCTATCTATCTATCTGTTTTCCACTTCATGAATCAATATCTTCTATACAACAATATATGATGAGATGAAAATGTGTTATAATGGTGCGCAGAAAGAACAACAATAAAATGAACCTACAATATTATTGACTATTTGTAAATAGTAACTCTGGAGCCGAGGTAATAAAATAAAAATCAAGTCAAGAACAACAACAAAATTTTATAAATGAAAACCTCTCGCCAAGCATTGGCTATTATATTATTTCCCTGTCAATGTTCCCATCTTCACTGAAAGGCGTAAGATGACAAAAACAAGATCTTGATGAATCTATCTATATATATACTACTAAAACTCTGAGATTGTTTGTTTGCTTACTTTCTCAGTCAAAAAATCATTCACACTACCGTTCGTGCTCTTTACGAAACATCTTACTTCACTTTTTTGAAAAATGAAATGGTCTTTCCTTTTACTCCCGATTAACAATCAAATATATTTTCTTGAATTATGAATAACACGTATGGATTGAAATATTTAATTATCTCAAAATAAACCTTCATTTCGATGCAATATTGAAATTAGCTTGAATTCTTCATGACCTCTGAATAGTGGTTGACCCAACAGGTCACGGTGGTCTAGTATACTATAAAACACACTTCTGAATCTGTCAAAACACTCCACCAATTCTGCTATGACTAGTATACAAGAGAAAAGGAATGGACAGTCTTACCAAGGGTAATCTAACACAAGAACCTCAAGTAAAGCACATTTCAATAACTGAAACACCTGGTCACAATCTTCAGTTCATCCAAACTGTTAAATAGCATTTTTCAGGTTCATTACCTCTTTTGACAAGTCAGCCAAAAAATGCTAGTAATGCACTGCAAAGCTTAAAAAGGTGGGGCTAATCCTTAGCTATAAACTTCACAGAAATAGGGTACTGAGCCACCAAGCACATTTCAGTGCATCCAGACCATCACTTTTCTTTTGCAAACGAAAAGCATTGATGCATTTTATTACTTCAAAGGTTCTACTCACTTCTCCAGAACTGATAGCTGTTACTTCACATGCCTGATGAAGAAAGTTCTGCACATGTGCAAAGCCTGGAATGAAACCCCAGTCCTACATGGATAGAGTATACTGCAGCAGTCGAAAATGCAATCAACATTAAAATATAGGCCTCCATCAATAAGAGGTCAACACTTCCTCCATCCATAGTAGTCTACATGAGCACACTGTATAAGCTCATTCTTTCCTTGGCATTGTTGACTTGACATGTTTATTGTAGTGATCATTTTCTTGATTTCAAGAATGATGCAAATTTTTGAGTTTCAGCTAGAGCTTCTGATATAATTTTGATATAATTTATTATATTTTCTTATACTAACTTGATTTCTTTTTTTTTAATTAAATTATGAAATTTTTGGGCATGTGTTCTCAAGTCTGTGATATTGTTTCTTTGATAGGACTATTCCTCATTGTTATTTACCTAGTTTTCAGGTTTCAATACTTACAATTTTTGTCAATAAAAAATTACAAAACCTATGACCCACCAGCAAACCAGACCATAAAAATCCACAAATTCAGTTTTTTAGAAGTTATTACATACAATTACTTGTATATCTACATTTCTGAAACCTCTCTAGGTCCAGACTCTACTTCATAGGAGTTGTCTTATTTTCTTCCAATGGTGACTGTAATTATTCAGATGGTGAGAAATGTTACCACCATTGTACATCATGTGGTTGGTTTATCTCAAGTCCAGAACTCATGGCCTCCTGCTTCTTCACCTACTGATAAGCTTGCTTTTCTTTGGACATTTTTGATAAACTCTCCCCTCAACCTGCCTTTGCTTCTAATTCTTCTCTCTCTCTTTAGGACTACTTAACACCCACCTTTGTCTTTGCTACTCTGATAATTCAGGTAAATAACATTTGTTTTTTTTACTCCAGTGAGCTTTTTGCATTTACCTCAGCTCATAAGACATTTTCCCCCTCTTCCTCCCTCACCTTTTTGTTACATATTGCAAATTCTTCCAGTCTATGCCTTGTGTTGATTCTCAGTTTCTACACATCTTTCTTGAACTTAAAGATTCCTCCTCTGTGGCTTCATACTTTAACTCTTTTTTTACTCTCTGTCTTCTATTCTTTGTCTTTTGTTTTACTCTACTTATTCGTTTTTTCTGAGGATCTGGATCACTACTACCCCAAAAGCAAGGTCCCACAGGGTTTATCTTAGATGCCTTTATGATCATTCACGGTTCACATCTGTCTGTTTTTCACTAAGTTCTGAGGGTATTCACATAAAGACTGCACTTGTTGAATTTGCATTTTCACAATTATCTAGGCATTTGGCAACTTCTAGTCCCATCATGGAAGGCATCATTTGCTGTGATCTCCATTCTCCATTGGAAATTTGCTCATTTGGTTTGGCTAATCAGTATTAATCAGTATTAGGTTCCTTTCAGTATCTCATTTATTTGATTCTTTATCATCACATTTGCTGGGTGAACTGATCCTTCTCTACCTTATTAACATATGTTTTCAAGGCTATTATGCTTCTTTTCCTGCATGAGGTTCTGTCATTTTTGGAACCTTTCGCTTCTGTTGTGTCCACTGCAGTGGATTCTAGCATATCAAGATAAAATACTGTTATCCACTGTCTTCTCTTGTCTCTCTATCTCCATATCTTTCCCTCTTGTTTTCATGTTTGCTCAAATGTTTCCATATGACTCTGAGCATTGATATTCTTCCACCCCACTCGGACTTCCACATATTCACAGATAACTTTCTGGCTGGGTGGGGTGGAGTTCTGGATAACTTCACCATTTAAGTGTTCAGTCTCCTGCAGAACAGTATTTCCATATCAATATCCTTGAGATGTGGACAGTTCAACGGACCTACTACCATCTTTTGTTACAAATATCTGGACATCCTGGTTTGATCTATTTCACTGTCATTTCTTACATAGACTCACCGAGAGGTATTTACTCTTGGGACCTTTGCTTCTTGTTCTCTAGCTCCACTTTGAGGCTCATGACAATAACATCTGGTTGTTGGCCTTCCATGTTCTGGAAGCTTTAAATCTGGTGGCAGGTCAGTTTTCATGCCCATACCAAATCCTTCAAGTAAGTGATCTTTACATCTACTGATGTCTCTGTAAACTTGTTCCCACTTTTATTGGTGCATTAGTTACTCCCTTCTACACCAAGCTTCCAATTTTTTGGGTGCCAGTCCCAAATTCCCTCCCCCCCCCCCCCGACGTCTGGATTGGCCTTCTCTTTTTTGTGTGCCTATTCTTTTAAACACTTAACAAGGGTGTTGTGTTTAATTCACACACTTATTGTCAGGTTCCTTTCTTTACTCCTCTTTGATCAGCTCAATCATGATTTCCACTTTCACCTCTTCGTGATGTTGGGCCTTTCTCTTTTCCATTTCAGATGTCCCTTTTTACATTAGTCTTGGATATCCATCTTTCATCTCAATGTCCCACATTTTCATGTGTGGCTTTTGTCCAATCCCTTGTAAGATGGGCAGGTATTTTCTTAGACACAGTTGTCTTCTTGCTTACCCTGGTGGCCATCCACCGTTGCAATTAATCTGTGCAGATGAATAATTTATTTATGTTAGTCCATTTGTCATTACCTTCCTTCAGGTTGACCAACTTTCCTTATTTCACTTCTTTTTTTTCCTTGGCTTTTGAAAACAGTCTTTTAAGTTTCTTTGACTGCCACTTACAATGTGGCTTTGTTAGGACTTTTTATTTTTTATTCTAGCGATTTTCCTTTTCTCTGATTCTTATGGACATTTTCCAAGCATTTCTTATTTAATAATCCTCCTCTTCCAGTTCCTCTTTTGGACTGGAACCACTATTTCATTCTCAAGACTATTACATATTTTCTATATGAACTTTGGGTCACATTTTACATGCCATATTTTTCTTACAATGTATTTTTTCTCTTTTTTGCTTGTAGGAAATATCACTCGGATATATTTGCATTGGATGCCTTCTGCTTTTTCCCCCTTTGGGATTATTGATTTTTTACCAAACTGCTCCTACCTTCCCAAGACTTAGGCTGCACACCAATCACCCTACCTAGGATTATTTTCTATATGTTCATTAAGACCCTGATCATCTCCTTTGGCTTGTTAGAGCAGTTTATAGTTATATCATTGCACTCTTTCCTCTCAAGAGATTCAACACAGTTATAATTAATTTCCTTCTCCCTTGACCATTTTGGTTGCACAGTTCTTCTGGCTTTTCTATTACTGAATAACAAGGGAATTCTTTAATTTTTTCTTGTCACATCCCATAAAGTTAATCATTTCATGGGTCCTCTCTATATTTGGTAAACAACATCATGAGGATGTGATATTGCAGGACCCTTACACCGATGTGTCACCCCAGTGCCATTTCTTTCATCTTCGAGTTTTGTCTCACTTCAGTCACCATTCTTGAATTTTTTGATAACTCTATAAAGAACCGAGTCATTGGTTATTTCCACAAAAACACCTTGACGTATCAAATATATGTATATATATATATATATATATATATATACATATACTGGAGATAACTGAACCCATCACACAGCTAATGTTGCCTCACAAGGAACACTTTTCTCTCTCTCCTGAAATTTGCATTGATTGTGGGATATCAGTGTAATCTCACCAATCTAAGTTTGAAGTAACCTCAGAAGGAGACTTCTTATTATAGCAGTTTTCACAAAAATAAATCCTTGGTTGGTTTACGACTTTGTCTGTAGTATTTACAGGTGAAACTTTAATTAATTAGCAGCTACATTAAAATTACAATAATAAAGAGGGAATGATAGAATAAGTCAAACTTAACCACTGAAACACATTAGGTACAGTGGTTGAAAAAGCAAGAATGAAGTTAATTTTAAGTACACAGTGATGTGTCAAGAATTCACTGTTATTATTAATACAGTTTTCTGTACCATCTTTTGAATTTATTGGCCTGTATGGTCTAACATTAGCAGATTGAGGGAAAGAGGTGTTGGAGATTGAACAGCTTTACTCCATAAGAGACGGAGGAGAGTCTGTCAGTGTCAAACTGTTTTAAGAGAACTCAGCAATTTTGTTTGCCCATCCACCACTCTTAGCTTCACACATCATGAATAAATTACATTGTTAATTTGAGAAAAGAGTCTTCTTACTTGTTTCCTTCATCCAAGAAAATCCTCTTTGACCAAGGTATGCATACACATTTGTTAGCCTGACCCCTTGAAACAATCCAAACCCAATACAAAAGCAAGTTTTTACAAATAGTTTGGAGGTTAGACCCTTTAACTGCCACAGATAGTGTATACTACTAGCCACCAATGATCTTGAATGAATAAAAATGAATTCATAAAAATTACCATATCCGAAACATTTCAAAAACATGCCATGATTAACATCGTCTCAATTCGTGCATTATATAATACAAAATTACCATGTCATTTTTTAGTCAATTGATTATTTATAATACACAAACCACTATATAACACAGTTATTTGAATTACTATATCACCTGTAAGTTGTAACCGTTGACCTAAAACTAAAAGCCAGTTTTCATACACATACTAATAAAAGTAATATCATTACACTAAATAAGTAAATTGTAATTTGTAGTAGTACTAGCAGTAGGCCTAATGTAATGACGTTATGCGCTAGATCAGTTGTGCAATAAATCGTCTAAAGCATTCAAACTAATGTAAATAGAAAACTTTCATCTTACTCTAATTCCTTACATAAAAATCAGTGGTGTCTTCCTTTTATTAATTTACGTACATGTATTCAAAAATAACAACATTCTGTCACGTCTTTACCTTGGCCTGAACTTGTAGTGACGTTGTGAAATACGAAACTGGCGTTCAGAATGGCCTCGCGTTACAAAACTCACGAGTTCTTGTAAACGGAATATTAACTGGTAAAGCAGTTACTTCGGTGAAATAAACACAGAAGGTTTTCGTAATCAACACCAAACAAATAAAAGAAAACCCTCAGTAATTTATACGACTAAAGCCCTGCACAATCCCAAGGTACCTCGAAACCAAGTAAGAAGTTTACAACTTTACACTATTAATATTACAGTGTATTGCATAAAACTTGGTTTATTCTTGCTGTACCCAAAAAATATGTTAAAATGCACAAATTCTAAAAATGTGACAGTTCATCAGACTTACGTAATCATTAT
>NW_013666992.1:292269-294385 GCF_000517525.1 Limulus polyphemus | reverse complement strand
GTTTGCGAAAGTGTTATCGGAAAGGATGCATGATATTCACCATGAAGTGCGTTCAAACTTGAAAACGTCTGCTGATTCGATGAAGTTATCTTATGATAAGAGATCTACTGAAATCAGCTTTGTACCAGGAGACAAGGTGTGGTTGTATAATCCCAGGAAGACCAAAAGGAAGTATCGTAAGTTGTCTTCTCCATGGGAAGGCCCATACGACATAGTGGATCGTCTCTCAGACGTGACTTTCCGAATAAAATGTGGTCGGCGAGGCAAGCCAAAGGTGGTGCATGGCAACAGGCTTTGTCATTATCACGGTCCAGGACATTTCAGTTGGGATGAAGTAAACAAAGGAACAAATGACGCTGCTGAAGATGTGTCACCTGGAAAGCCCACTGTCGAAGAAGAAACTCTACTCGGTTTTGAGAATGGAAACAGTGAGGCCCTTGATGAAGTTACTACCACTGATGTGACTGTTACCAATGATAGGACGCATCCTGATGAAGCAGATGAACCCCACATGAAGCAGAAACCAACGAGACGGAGACCAGTGCGGAAGAAGATACGTCCCGTAAAATTAAGAGACTTTGTCATCACCACCCACCGCAAACTCTTAGGCTACTCTTTTACCAACGAATAGTGGGATTCACCGTCACATAATAACGCCCCCACGGCTGAAACGGCGAGCATGTTTTGTGTGACAAGGATTCGAACCCACGACCCACAGATTGCGAGCGCCCTAACCACCTGGCCATCCTGAAGTATAAGGATATATATGTATTTATAACTATTCTTTTAACTGGTATTGATCCTATGCATTATTACTTGTTTTCTCATATAAGTTTTTGCAGTTTATTGTAATAATAATAATAATCTAAGTATATGTACTAACTAAACAATATTACATATATGAATGATTTGATTTTCTGGCATGTTACTTACTTTGTCACATGTAATCGACATGTTTGTATAATATCCTTGTAAACATGAGCATCGAGTGTGCTTACTGGCCTGACACTGAGATATATACGGACTGGAATTAGAAACACCGATTAATTATACTAGTGTAAATAATAATATTTTGTTTATTTTTGTCACGTAACCTAAATGATCCATGGCGTACATGTGATCGGCACGTTTGTTTAAATATATGAGTATTTGTTTCGTTGTTACCTTCATCCCTTTTGTATTAAGTTGTGTCTGTTGTAGACCTAAGCCGAAACGTAACACGTATAATATACAAGGGACCTCATGGTCCACCTAGGCTGTCCCATCCACTAATCTGAACTATAATGTAATAATAAAACACTCAAAGCCAGGATCATTGCAATATTTATCATCCCTTCCCTTAGACTCGCTTAAATTAGCTGCATTCACCACATCTAAAGGAAACCCAATCCAAAGGCCAACCACCCTGTGAGAAAAATAAAGCTGTCCTAGCTGAAGATGACTCCTACACTGCCAAAATTTATATTTGTCTCCCGTAGTCCCACCATTCTCATAATTAAATAGAAATAAAGATGATGCATCAAGATGATCAATTCCATTAAAATATTTAAATACCCCAATCAGATCCCCTCTTACTTAACTGGAGCTTTATAAGAAGTGTTTACTTGAAATTTCCACATTATTATTCTCCAGATTTAACTATTCGCGAGGCAAAGCGCTACTCTGGTTCCCTCATATAACGCCATCTATCAAATGTTTATATTTTCATAATACAGTATGGATGGCTACAAATGATCTATAAAATAAACTTCCCAGTTGTATTTTCAGTTTTTGAAATTCCTGTTTAAAACTAATGCTTGTAAAAGAATTTGTTTTATTATGGATATGGACCTGGAGTCTAGGATCAATCAGATTTTGGGAATCGCCGTAAGTTACATCAAAGTTAAAGATGAAACTGAAGCCTTGTGTTTGGTAAGTAACTTGCATTTGAAGCGTAAAATTTCTCGTGAGTCGTGTATTTAAATTATTAAGTCGGACTTGCGTAACTTTCATTAGCATAATTTGTAAATTTTTTCGCTATTCTTGCGTCTCAGTAAGATAACCGTTTTTAAGTAATGTCCCTACTCCACTCCCAACAAAAAGTCTAAAGACTTATATATATATATATATATATATA
>NW_013666992.1:277216-291477 GCF_000517525.1 Limulus polyphemus | reverse complement strand
ATATGGAATCCAGTCAAACTAAACACTTGTGCAAGTGATCATTGCACCATTAAGTCTGATGTTCTACTGCCTATGGAGATCAGGAATAGTATGATTTTGTTTTAAAATTTTCAAGGGATGTAGGAAAAAATATCTATTATGAATTGAGCAACTGATTCCAATATTTATATTTGTTTTAGATTCGAACTTCTTACTTTTTATGTTTTAGTACATTATTTTAAAATCTCTAAAACTTATCATCCATAAAATGCAAATTTTGTCTATTTTGATTTTTTTAATAATTACGTACTCTCCTTATGGTTTCAAGTAATATACAAGACCGAAAATAATATTTATAAGTAAACAATAAATGAGTATCTTTTATTTTTGAATAGGATTTCACATTTATATATGTACATTAAAAAAAAAATTGTTTCATAAATGTATTTTTATTTCAAGTTTATATTTCATTGCAGCTGTACTTTTATTTATTGTGCTGAAAAAAACCGTGAGGTTAGCAGCATGAACTTCATACATTTGCCATAAACTGTCATGCTTGTTGGGGTCACTGTTGTTAAGTCCACTGCAATGATTTTCTGTCATTATTGTAGATATGATAGTAAGAAAGCTTTTTGGTATTTGAATGTCATTTCTTTGAACTTTCAAACAAGTTTATTTCAACACATGTCCTTGTATTTTGTTTCACTACACAGACAAAATTTTAATTGCCACTACTATTGAATGTATGTAATAGCTTACTGTACAGGGTGGTTTGAAAAACACTGTCTGACCCTAATTACATGATACATACTGTTACAAGAGATTATCAAAGGATACAAACATCATAAGTTACAAAGAAAATCACTTTCATATTGTAAAATCCAGGGAACAGTGTTTCATCACGTGCTTTGCTTATCATCATATGATTTGTCAAATATGAAATACAGTGATGGGAATAACAGAGTACTGAAATTTACACCTTCAACTAGGATTGGCTAAACATTTTACAGCTGAGGTTTAACATCCCCAGATGCTGTTTTATAAGGAAAATAAACTAGAAATTTTTTTTTCCTTAGAGGGTGCTTATTTATAGTCTCAAATGTATTTTGGGATTTTTTTTATTAAAATTTTTTCCTTCGAACTTCATTAAATAATAGAATTTAGTACAAATAATTGAATGTTATGCTACTGTTTACAAGAATAAAATTTGAAGACCAATAAAAGATAAATTCTCTAATTTTTACAATTCACAAATGCAATTTTTGCCATCACAATAAGACAAAATGGCCCCTGTAGGTAAGGGCTTAAGCCGATAAGATTTACCCCATCAAGTGGTCCCTCAACCATCAGGTTTTCTGGTGGCTTTGCAGTCAGTGGGGTACTCCTCATCTGGATACTTTTGCCACTTCTCTCAACACCAAGTTACCTCTTTTTTTTTATCTCTGGCCCTGGCAATGGATGCTCTGTCATGACTGGACCAATTGGTACCTTTATGCCTACCTTCCTGTCTGGCTCCTTTCCAGGGTGATTTTTGGTCATTCATTTGAATCTGTGTCTTGTACTTCTGATTGTTCCCTACTGGCTGGCACGACCTTGGTTTCTCCTTCAACTCCAAATGATCCCTCCATTACTTCTGCCTCTCACTCCTTCATCCTTCCCTTCACACCCTTTTACATTATGCCTGGCACTTATCCAGTAACTTTCATGGAGATCTGGATTGTCTGTGCGTGTTGTTTCCTTTTTAGCCCATTCCACTCGCACTTACTTCATTGCAGTTTATCAGTGTAAGTGCCATGGGATGACCTCTTCTAGGCCCACTGTTCCTCTCCTTATAGATTTTCTTACCTGGCTATTTAACCATGGGACTTCTGTCTCTTCCACTGAGGGTTATTGAGCAGCCTTGCCCAATACCTTCCATTTTTCCAGGTACCGTATTGTGTTTTCCTCTCCTACCATCTCCCTTTTACTGCATTCCTTCCGGATTTGTCAACAGTCTTGTCAAGCAGTTCTTTCAGATTGGAATGTCAGTATTGTTCTTCACTTTCTCACACTCTCTCTCTTTTTGAACCATTGACCTTCTGTTCCATGTATCACCTATCTCTTAAGACTTACTTCCTACCCCTTTTAGCCTATGGACATTGTTGGTCAGATATCTTTGCTATCTATGTTTCATATACTCTATTCCAATCTTCTTATGTTCTCCTTCATCTAGATTGATCTTTTTTGCCCAACACTTTGGCAGATCTGAGGGATATTTGTCATTCTGCTTATTTCCCTTCCCTCCATTTCCCACATTTATTCTCTGTCTGATCCAGATAGACTTCTATGTCCTGTCCATGCTTTTCATTATTATATTGCCTGCATGATGTCCTTCTGTAGTTCCTGATCCTTCCTTTTCATTCCCTGGAACCTTTTCACATTACTTGACCTTCCTCCTCCTAACCATATTTTTGGGTTCATCAGCTTATCAGACTGGTGTATTCCTCCTTGTTTCCTTCTTCCTGAAATTTGTTCCAGGTAATGCCTTATCAGATATGGCACCTAACCTTTTTCCTAGTGTCTCGCCTACATCATCCATTGGAAGAAATTCTTCAGTCCAGTATGTGGACAACACCTCACATGTTCATCTTCCACTACCTTCATTGGGTGGCTGTTTCTTCCTCATTGGGTACCACCTTCTGCTATACTTCAAACATTGATTCGACTGTGACTTAGTAAGTTTGCTTTTTCCTATATGTTACCTTTGCTACAGTGGCATTCCCCTTTTAGGTGTAGGATTCCACTCAGTGGCAAACATTGCCTGTCAAGGTATGCTACTTATTTATCCACTGCAAAATTCCGCACTGTCCATAAGTCAATCGGCTGCCTAGTGACTTAGCTGCTCCATATCCTTGTGGTGGATCCTTGAGGTTGATGTTACACGGTCTCAGTTTTTCTCCTCCTGCAACTGTAGTTGCTCAGGACATCAGCTAGTGACCAATGTGCTCCAGCTTCTGTACAGTCCTATCTGGGGGATGACTTTGCATGGGTTGCATCCTACTACTCCAGGTGCTTCACCTTGGTGAGGTTGGGACTGAGAGGTGACGTTGAGTGGAGTAGCATGACAAGGGTTGTATGGGATGCCCCACCAAGATTGTTTTCGTGTGGAGGCTGATCCCACCAATCTTAATTTATAACCATGGCCAGTAATGCACACTGCTGAGATGGGGTGTTCCACGAGACTACTAGATTTTCCTCACATGGCCATTCCAGACTGTACTAACCCATGGACTTTCATGGGTAAAATAGACAGGAATTGCTGCCCATCCATGCTGTTCCTTTGGTTGAATAAATCAGGGGTGGTCTGCTTTTTAGAAGAGAGATTTTGAGGTCACCTATTGCACTGTCTTTGGTGTCTGCATTCCTAGAAACTCCCCACCACATCCCCCCCCCCTTTGTCTTCTAATGGAGTATGGGATTCCTTGCCACTTAGCAGTTCATAGCCACTGTAGTGGTGGACTATGGAGGCACCCTCCTGATTATGCTCAATTCCATTCAGTAGAGAGTAGGGCAGTGGTGTTCTCACAGTATAGATAGCATAGATCCTCCCCATGAATCACAGTCATATAATAAAGGGTTTGAGTAGATTCACCACATTACAGTTCATCCTTCTGGTTGGGATCCCTCATCTTACCATTGACTAATGTTGGTTCCCAGTGGGTGGTTTTGGACTCAAGCTGAACCAATCAACATAAGTACTTGCATGTGTTAGACCGATTCCTCATCCTACCTTGGTTATGGGATTTTGCCTCATACTCCACCTCCCTGCAGTTGGTCTTGGAGGTTGATGTTGTGCAGATTCAGCTCAATTCACCCCAGATCTGTGGTTCCTCGGGTAGTTGGCTGGTCATCCATGCACTCCATCTTCTATGTGGTCCTATCCAGAGGATGATGTTGTGCAGAGAATATGTCGTCTGTATGGTACTCCATCTCAGTGATGTTCATTCCCAGAGGCTGTTGCACAGAGTGGATCTGGTCTGATTGTTTTTGGATCTGAAGTGCACTGCCACATTGGCACATTCCTCCTACCATCATTTGAATGTTTGGTTCCTGGATGGCTGGAATTGGTTGTGGTTTTCACACATGCCCTGCTGAGTCAACCAGTACAAAATGTTCTTCTTTCATTCTCCTCAACTTGAGGTAAAGACAGTGTAGACCCTCCTTCTAGCAAATGTCAGAAGATGCATGTCCAATGCCACTTGGTTTTGGACTGGAGCTGACCTACCACGTATGGTCTGTCGTGCCCTAGCCATTCTACACCAAGAGGTTTTCCCCACCATCCATTCTATCCTTCTCCTGGACTGTGATTCTGGAAATTTCAGTGAGATGTGGGGTTGGACCACCCAGAGTTTTCTCTCGATTATTGGATGTGCTTCTCACAATTTCTTCTCACTTATATGACACTTTCTCCAACACTGGGCAAAGAGTATACCTGGTACAGAAGTGGTGTGGTCTTCCATGTGTGTTCCTCTCCAGACAAGGGTTCACGCTCCTTGGGTATTCTTTGGACACTTTCAAACGTGGGATTTTGGTTATTATTTAAGTGGAGTTAAGGTACCTTATTTGGAAGTTATTTTCCTACACTGAAAATATATTTCCAGTAGCTACTTACCACTCTTCCTCCCCACTACCAATGCTTAATTTCTGCCTAATCTTGAAGCAATAGTTAGGTGGAATGAAATAGAGGGAGTAATGTGCATCAGGAGGGTGTTGCTCTTCTACTGGTAGATGGTTGTTATGTGATAATTTACATGTGAAAATGCAGTAAACCAACATTAGGTGGGAGTTTCAAGGCTATTGGCATGTGAAAGAATTGTGCATATAGAGGGCAGCACTGAATAAGAAAAGCTATTATGTGAGTAGAGGTAAGGGCCTATTGGAAATATATTTTGAGTGTACAAAAATAATAACTTTTGTTTGTCCTAGAGGCTATGAACCATGTTTTTCCAGCTACTAAAAAGTTTAAACTCCAAAGCAAATAATTATTTATCTTGGGCATTATGCTGAGCTTGTGGAATGGTTATCAGTTCAAATCTCTTTCTTTCATATGTACTTCAGAAAAATTACAGTGAACTTTATTTTGGTGTTCAAAATTATTAAAGGGTTTATTTGTCTTCCTGTGGTTGCCTGTGTGAATTATTGAATAAAAAAAGTTGATAATAAGAAGAAAGTACTGAATAATAGGTTTAAACCTTAGGAGTCTAGCTGCAGAATTTGTTGTTGTGTTTTGTGAAAAGAAATTGTTTTAGTTAAATCTATAAACTCAAGGAATGTTTGTCTTAAACTGATGTAGTTTGTGCTATTTATATTTTGAAATTCTGTTTGTTAGTGTGAGGAACCAGTAATACACATTTTCAGCTTTACATTTGTTAGTAATGATAGCATCTTACTATAAGGGCAAGACTTTCTTAAGTGTCCAATTTAATGTTGCCAGTGTTCTGGGGCAAATTTCTCTGTGTATGTATCATACACAAATGTATAATAATTTCTAAATGATAGATGATAGACAGAGCTTTCCAAACACACATAATATGTTGAGTTTGTGTTATGTTTTTCTAGCAAACCAAGGAAATATACAGTGGTGTGGTGTTAAAATTAGCATGTCGCCAGCAGAAAAATTTATTTTCAAAGCAATAACACAAACACAAAAATTTTCAGTGTCACTGAAGCATTTATTGTGATTAATTAGTCAAAATTTGTTATTAACTGAGTGTCCTGTTACTTTTTCACACACACACACACATATATATCCAAAATAACATGTTGCAGTAATCATTTATTCTCCATTACATTTGTTTATTTTCAAGACAATAAATTCAAAAGATTAGAGTCTAAAATTAATCCAGGAAATATGTAAGTTGATTTGATCATACCCCAAACAGGTTATCAAGAGATATTTTGGGTATGTCCATTTGGAGCTTGTAAGAAAATTAGTTTTTTTTAAGCACATGATCTCCTTTGCACATCTATCTGGTATAGATACTCAAATTATGTCATTTTGTTATATCATTATACACAACAGCCAAGACGTTTGTTGTTATCAATAACTGAAAGGATAAGAGTAAGTTGTATTCTTCAATAAAAATCATGAAACATGAAATTGCGTGAACTCCTTTACATGTTCTCCTTTACTTCAGTTTTGTTTCAAAAGGGAATATATAGAGTACATAATGCTTTTCCCGTCATACTTAGTTTCCACCATGTTCAGATGATTATGATATGATGGATTTGAAATATATTAGTCACAAATCAACTCATTTTCTTGCAAGAAAAGTCCTTGAAAGTGGGATTACATAATTGGTGTGTATCTCTTTAACTGTATAACTAACATTCAAATGGTGTGAGTGGTGGTAGTTTTTAGTTTAAATGACTGATAAGTTACAAAGCTAAATCTGTGAGTGATAATTAGGTTTTTTTTTATAAAAACAGATAATTGGGGTCATGGTGAGATGCATGTAAAGGAGATCACCATTTTAATTCAACTCCTTATATATACTTTGCACTTCTTAGTATAATGGCACATTATAATAATAGCCTACATTTATGATCTGTGGAGGTAGTCTAATGCAAAATAACTATTCTCATTAGCCTGCTTTAGCTGGATTTACTATAGAAATGTAAAAGAGATCACATTAATTTCTACACCTGCCTTTGCTTATATATATTTTCAAGGACTAAAAATCATACTTATAGGAGAAGATTTTTTTTTTCAGTTGAAAAATGGTCACTTCAGAAAGCCTGGCCCATAAACATCCATAATACATTATTCATTTCTTTGTAACTTTATCAAATATTGTTAACTTCACTTTCCTGAAATAGCTTTAGCTCTAAATTATAATAATACTAAAGTGAGAAATGTTTAGTCATGAATGATAAGGGCTGGTGCTCTCTCTTAAAGGTTTTTTTTTTTTTATTTAATAGTTTTAGATTAGAGGATGAGACAGCCTAGATGGACCAGCAAGCCCCTTGTTATTCCTAAACATTGTTATCTGCTTGATGTGGATTAGTTATGTTTAATCTATGACCTGTAGTTAATTTTTGTCTTGATATGTAAAGTAGATTAAATATGATGCTTATGTGTCCTGATTGTATGATTATATAAGTTATCTAATAATTGGTATTATGTGAGGTTATACTTTTTGGTACGATAAGCCTATAGTAGAAACTTGTAGATAACATAAAATGCTTTACTGCTGTAGAACAGTTGTAGTGTCATCACTCTGGTATAACCATTTCATAAGTTAAGGAATTATTACTTCTTCTAATAAGGTAGTTAGCCTATAAAATAGTTTTCCTTCAAGAATTGTAGAAGCAGTAACAGTGAAAAGGTTTAAGAAGATATTTGAGTATTTTAGAAATTGCCATTGGGTATAGGAAAAGGGAATATCTATATTTGGTTTGGAAAGAAGTGGTAGTGGAAACTGGGTAGCTTGTGTGAGTGATATGGCCCTTTGTTTTTCCCTGAAAATGAAATAAAATGTTATTTCATATTAGTATTACAGAATCCAGGGTGTAAACCAAGTTTGTTTTTGTGTTAATTATTGAGTTTGTCTCCTAACCACCCAGTATGGTTAACAGTAAGTGCCAATAATAGCTACAACTATCTAAAATATTTTGAAAGGACTAAATTTTTGAAATATATACTGTTTTCATGATATGAAACAAGTATTAATGTTTGTATTTGTTGGAGGTTGAAATATATTTTTTGCATAGCTTTTAAAGTTTTAATTCTCAAACTTGTTTTTAGGAATAAAGTCCTTTAGAAAATGGTAATACAAATATTTATGATTTTATTAGACAATTTTATAGACTGAGAGCTTTTATTGTTCATATACTTTAATGCCATTTACTCAAATCCATAAAATATAAATACCCACCTCAATACATAGATAGCTATTTCCTCTTGAGTTTGTGCCTGAGAGATTTGTATGCAACCAACCTTGTGTAATTTTATGTATGTCCACTGAACTTGTTCTACTACATGATGTATCATGCAGCAAATCCCTTTACCAATAGGAGTGCAACACGCCTCTATGCACAAATACTCCCTCTACATTCGTGTGTGAGAGTCTTCATTCTCTTCCTCGGCACAAACATATTCAGACATGTTGTGAGTTTGCTGAGATTTGCTTCTTTTTTTTTCTCATGTATCAAATTTCAATTTCATTGAGTTTAACATATTCAGATGTTTCTTCCATTTCTGCTGAAATTCTTTATCTCTGGAAGATATAACAGCCACCTTGCATCATGTAATGGAGTCGTTATGCAGCCAGAACCCTCTACTGTTATCCCTTCTACTCGTTTTCATTGCCGTTTTTTGGGCTAGACATTAAAGAGGATGATTTTGATGGCTTTTTCCAAACAATTTTCTAAGAATACTTCTCTACTTAATGAATATCTTTTGACTTTTTCTGCTCACCTTATATAAATGTCCTACCTGTGATTTCCTTTCTTCTCCCTGACCAGTTAGTTAGGTACCTAGCATTTCTTTCAATTTCAGCTTTGTTTTTGCTGTTTTATGCCTCACCAGGTAACATGTAGAAATTACTGTTTACATATGGTTTTTTCCTCCTTAACTCTAAGTTTATGGGATTGTACCCAATTAGTCTCTCGTGTAACCAACAAAACAATGCGAATATAAAAATATATACTTTTTTACACCTTATAGGTTTCCAATTTCATTTGCACAACTCCTAGAAACTCCAAAGTAAATATGAAAAGTTCTTTTTAATTTAAGTTAAATTATTATATATTGTTTTCACTTTCTCTATGAGATTACTAACTAGCTATTATCATCAACTTGTACTATATATTTTATGGTACATTCCAATGAAATGTTTAAAATTAAGACATAGGAAAACTGTACATACATCTTAACATTTTGTGAATTAATCTTACAACAACTTCTTTTTTTTTTGCATGTCTTTACATTTTCTCTTATGATTGATTTTCGTAATTAATAATTCTTTACTGCTGTTTTTTATTGTAATACACATCAGTGGGTGTCCCTGGCCAATATTACCATATAGTGAGCAGAGAAACTTTAACCCTTGGCAGAATGTAGTGGGGTTTGCATATTGCACTATCTCCTGTGAACTGATCAAACATTGGCTTATATTTGTAAAATAAATTATTAAACCTTTCAAATATGTATGTTAAAACAAAAATAACACATAATTAAGTAAAATATTGGTGGGGACAAAGCAGCCACAATGCGAAGAGTGGTTTGACTATGATTCTTCATGCCAATTTTAAAATAAAAGTTAAGAGAATGTACTTCAGAAAGCACCCTTTCCATTGGTTATAAACATCTAGCTCAACTAAGTATAATTGGCTGAGCAGTTGCTATTCTATGTGTATAAAATGGGTGTAGCATTTGTCAAGAGTTCAGAGAAACTTGTTTCTCCAAAAATGTCCCGTGGAATGTGTAAACAGAGCAATTAACTTAGGTTCTTTCTGTATATGGAAGATTAGTGTGAGATCTGTTAAAAACTACAAAGAAGAATGTGTAAACAGAGCAATTAACTTAGGTTCTTTCTGTATATGGAAGATTAGTGTGAGAACTGTTTAAAAACTACAAAGAAGAATGTGTAAACAGAGCAATTAACTTAGGTTCTTTCTGTATATGGAAGATTAGTGTGAGAACTGTTTAAAAACTACAAAGAAGAATGTGTAAACAGAGCAAGTTAACTTAGGTTCTTTCTGTATATGGAAGATTAGTGTGAGAACTGTTTAAAAACTACAAAGACACAAATTTTACATTTTCTGAACTTGCGGAGCATGAGAGAAACAAAACTTTAAGAATTTTTCTTTAAGGTTTCTTTTGAAATAAAGGAATTAAAATTTGGATAATATAAAACTTTGAACTATAGTGTAGATTTTAATGCTGATTTTATTGGCAAACATTAATAATAAAGTAGCTTAATTAAATTTTAAATGTAACTAAGTAAAATCTTGTGACGTGTGCAGAAAAGGGTCACCGAAGAAAGGAGTTGACATGTAACTCATAGAATTTAGTGTTTAAACATTTATTACTCCTTAAGAATATATTTTTAGTTGTAGTTCATCACTCTTTCACTTGTACATAGAGAAGTTGGTATTTAATTACTATTTACCGTGTAACTCATAGACAATAATATTTCATTCTGGTTAATTACTCCTTAACGTGTCTACATAGAAGGTAATGTTTAGTCGTAATTAATTACTCCTTAACGTGTCTACATAGAAGGTAATGTTTAGTCGTAATTAATTACTCCTTAACGTGTCTACATAGAAGGTAATGTTTAGTCGTAATTAATTACTCCTTTACGTGTCTACATATAAGGTAATGTTTAGTCGCGGTTAATTACCCCTTTACGTGTCTACATATAAGGTAATGTTTAGTCGCGGTTAATTACCCCTTTACGTGTCTACATATAAGGTAATGTTTAGTCGCGGTTAATTACCCCTTTACGTGTCTACATATAAGGTAATGTTTAGTCGCGGTTAATTACCCCTTTACGTGTCTACATATAAGGTAATGTTTAGTCGCGGTTAATTACCCCTTTACGTGTCTACATATAAGGTAATGTTTAGTCGCGGTTAATTACCCCTTAACATGTACCCAAGAAGGATAATGTACAGTTCTAGTTATATACTTCTTAATATATGCACATGGAAAATAATGTTTAGACATAGTTTTCGGTCTGTTCCATTCAGATGAGTTTCATAACCTGTCATGTTCTGGGGACACTGTACATTATTGCGGGCTGTCTTCTGAACATGACTATGCCCTTGCCACAGAATGGTTCCTCACCCACTAGTCTTTCGTTGCTCTGCTATCAACTTGCTATTCTTCTTTTTTTATTGCCTTTGTCACACCTCTTATTGCTAATCTTCTCTTCTAGTCTTTTGCAATTAATTTCTCAGCTCTGGCTGTCTATGTCCTCAGTCAGGACTGGTCCCATCTTTTTCATTATGCCTACCCACATCCTCTTCACCTACTCCCTCAGGTCTTTGCTCTGTTTGGAACACTCCTTGCAAGGTCCATCTGATTGCCCCTCACAGGTGGTCCCAACCATAGTTTATATTATTCAGTCTCCTCTTGTCTCAGCCCTGTATTTCACTTTCCTATTTTCCATTCCTTCTGATCCTCACAAATCACTTTTTCCTTGGGATATTACATCCTTCCAAAGGGGGACAAATGCCTCCCCCTCAAAATGAATACTGTCTTCCATACACGTTCCCACCCATCCACCCCACTATTCTGGTTCACCTTGCAACTGTTTGTATTGTGCTGTCAAAGAATGAAGGTTTTCATACACGAATTTAGAGGGAGTATTTGTGCATGGAGGTGTGTCACACTTCTATTGGTGGATGGTTTTGCTGCACGATACATCATCCTGTAGTAGCACAAATTCACATAAAATTAGGTGGGAGTTTCACAAGGTTGGTGACATACAAGTCACTTAGGCAGAATGCACAAACTCAAGGGGGAATAGCTATCTGTGTCCTGAAGTGATTTGTATCTATTGGGAATACATTTTCAGGTAAGGTAAATGTTAACATTCAAAATTTTCTATTGTAGCAGTTTTGCTTATTTTTAACACATTTGTAATATACATGTTCATTGTTAAAATTCAAACTGTGTAATTTTATATTTATGATATTCAAGTTATCTCAGTTGACTACAATATGAAACCAAAAGCTATATCCAGAATGGAGAAAAATAATTTGAAGGACAATAGAATCTTACTACTTTTGATAACTATAAATTTAAAATCAGAAAGATAAATAAGTATAATATATATAATGAAAAGAATAATGTATGTGCACTAAACCTTTTAAGCTTCATTAAACTATCCAAAAATGAAATTATGATTAGAGAACTACAGATGACATCACTGTATTCATAAGGGAGCAGTGAGTGTAGATATTACTGTGCATTGCAAAATAAAAGGTATTTATGGAATGGATCTGTCATCTCTCAGAGCTCTATCTCGGACAGCAGTGTTTACGTATTAAGGTGTTGTGTGTGAACTTCAGTTATTTATAGACACTTGGAGTACTGATACCATCACTCTGAGTTTTAATACTTATACCCAATACCCAGGTTATGAAAGTGTCACTAGATCTAGTGTCTCTTACTAGACAAGTCAATTGGTTTGTCATTTTTTATCACACAATTCTGCTCAGTGTTTTTGTACTTAGAGGTGTTTGGTGGGTATCACATGTGAAATAGGTTTCACCCACCTAGGTTTAATTGAAATGCCCCTACGGCCATCAGTTTCGTTCAAATCTCTATGTACCTAACCTAATACATGAGTAGTCTAGACAAGTCACTTAACTGTTTTAAATACACAACACTGCCTTTATGTTTTATAAACTTTGTGTATTCAAACACAGAATACTACAACCAAAAACAGTGTTTCATATGTGAAACACAAGTTTTGCCCCTAATAATATTAAAAAGTAGCAATGTTTAAATAAATTGAAGCTGTCATGTTAAGGTAATGGTTCACAGCATCTCATCTGTGATGCATTTTTTTCAGAGGTTTTGAAAAAACATTTATAAATTACTAAATAATAAAAGTCAATGTGATACAAATATAACACAGATGTGACTTTATATATCTTTGTTCTATCTTGATGGCTTTTATGTGATATTGAAATACAGAGGTTATTACTACTACTTAATATCAAAACATTCATTCTAACTTATTATTTCATGTAGTAATAAAATATCTCAATTTTTTTCTTCTGATGTCAAAATGTGCCTTCGGGTTTTACATTGAAACAATATATTCAACACACAATATGCATGAAATGATGTGGAAGTGAATGCCTGTTTTCAGAATTTGTTTTACGCTGTATTTAGTTTTTAAACTTGTTGATTCAGATTAACGTGTTTTTTTTTTAATACCTAGGTGCACCATAGGTGGTTAGATGAACTCATCAGTCACAAAAATGTTCCTTCAACATTTCCTCTACATGATAAACTAAGTGATACTGAAGTCAAAATTTTATTGCATCAATCTTCAACTACTGTTGTTCCACCATGGAGTTTAGTGTCAGTTCAGCTAGTTTTAAAAAGGAAAGGAAATGTGCGAAGGTAATTATCCTTTTGGATTCATTTCATGTATTGTCTTATATAAGTTAGTAAGTATTTGATAATGAACATTAATTGATGATGGTTTTATTATTCTGCCATAACACTGAGAGTAGTTTAACATAGGTGATGTTAAACTTCAAGATTTGATTATTTAACTTACAAATGTTTTAGCCAAAGATTGATCTGTAACATATATATATATATATATGTATGTGACACATGGACAGAACTTAAAGTTGCTTATAGCTGAATATGTGTGCTTCATTAATATGCAGAAAATGTTGACAAAATAAAGCTGTGATTAAAAAATAACCAACAATTTTTTTATGCTTTCTAGAATATCTTGGGTTCAGCAAAATAAGCAACGCAAACAACAATCCAGCCCTGAAAATCTGACTTATTCTCAGCTTATTCATTATGTAATGGAAACTAACTATCGTAACACTTGGAAAGAAGCTTCTACTAGATATCAAGGTATTGAACAACAGAAACAACTAAAAATTGCTGAATATGAGGTAGTGTTTTACTTGCTCTTAAATATAGTATCTCTTGTAGTGAATTAATTCTTTAAAGTCTTTAGTATTTTAAATCTTGCACTTAACTAATTATGTATATATTTTTTAATTTTTGGTTCTTTTAAGTGTTAGATTTATACCAGTATATTTCTGGACATCTTAATTTTTATTATGTTTTGAATGTTATCTCTTTTTGGACTTTTAAAATAAGCTTAAAGAAATGCTTGATAATCTAAAGAAAATACTTATCTTGTTACACAGTGATACTAAGTATTAAATATGTGAGCTTACTGCGACTTCAGGTTACTCACATTCTCTGAGTAGTGTTCTGATGGACCATCCTATTTAAAACTTTATGTATTTTTGAGTAAGATTTTAAGTTTACGATTAATATGATATTTATTTTGAATTAGAATAATTTTTGACTGTTTCTTTTCTTTATATAAATAGAAGCTGTAACAACTTTTTTTTTTTTTCTGAGCTAAGAATTATCGAAACATCAATATTGAGTCTAAGTTTCAAATGGACAGCAACTGCCTGTTGTAGAAACCTACAAATGTAGAGGATGACGTTTCGGAAAACTTTCGAAACATCGTCCTCTACATATGTAGGCTTCTACAACAGGCAGTTGCTGTCCA
>NW_013666992.1:274723-276404 GCF_000517525.1 Limulus polyphemus | reverse complement strand
TGGACAGCAACTGCCTGTTGTAGAAGCCTACATATGTAGAGGACGATGTTTCGAAAGTTTTCCGAAACGTCATCCTCTACATTTGTAGGCTTCTACAACAGGCAGTTGCTGTCCATTTGAAACTTAAATTCATTATGTATACTCTGTCTAAACAACCTATCAAAAATCAATATTGAGATTCTTAAAAGCAAAAAAGGTAATTATTCTGACTTTTATGAAGTTAAACAGAATATACTCATTACAAAAAAAAAAAAAAAATAGTCAGGCTCAAACTTTTATAAACAATACAACTAAACTTCTAACTCAACAATATAACCTTGACCCAAGAAGTTGGGAAGAAAACAGTGAGAAAGAAAGGAAAAAACCGAACTTTCAAAGTTATCATATAATCTACTGAATAATACACCACTTCCAAACTCTCTGATTATAACTCGTAACACTTATAAGCTCTAACCAAGTTTCAAACAATACTAATATTCTACATTTTCAAGCTTCTGGCTTATCATTATTTAGTTTTCTTTACCAAATGATAAGATTACAGTTCAATGCATTATGATTATTAACTATAGACAAAACATCTAATCAACATATTTACATAGTGACTGACTTACGTATGATCATAGTTCCTTGCCAAAGACTTTAGTGCCATTCTGTGTCAGTCATTTTGTCTTACTATGAGAATAATGTTACAGTTAAATCTTACTCTGTGTAAGCTGACACCACGCATGAACAACCTCAAGAAACAGTTCAGTCAAATAACAAAATAAAAATTACATGAAATATAAACAGTATGTTGTTTTAAATTATACCTGTAATTTTGGTGATTCAAGTGCAAGTTTGACTTGTTTTGTTTTCATGGTCATCAGAAGTAAAATACGAAGTTTCACTTTTACATATAATGAATTGTAATGCTTGTAAAATTAAGTGCCACCACTGCTCTTGAACAGCAGGTTTTATAAAATATTAATTTAATATTAAGTTTAAGTATTAAACTTAATAAAACTTTGCATAAGAACTTTCTCTTGGAATATGAATAAGGGAGTTATAAAAGGTTCCTCTTGAATTTGTGGAACACTCATTTTTCAGTTCATTGTTTGTTTTTTTTATTTAATTTTTCTTTTTTCACATAGAGCTATAATCAGGCTGTACAAGATGCTATCCAGAAACTTTATGGATGTCCAATAGTTAGAACTGGTAGTTCTTTTCAGGATACTGATTTTGAAACTTCCCACCTTGAAAACTGTTCTGTACAGACTTCTAGTGAAAATGGTAATCTATTTTGTTCAAATTATTTTGAAACTATTTACAAATATTGCTGGATGATTAACTTGATTGATCAATAAAATAGATTAACTGTGACCATAAATTATATCATTTAGTGTCACATAAAATAGCAGTTGATCACTATATATTTAGATTGACTAATGTCATGAAAATAATCAACTAATGAATATTAGTGTTTTCAGTTATTACTAGTTTTGATTATTCCAACTATCCAACTAATTTGGATATTTCCATTTTTTTTTTGTTATTGTTTCTGCAGTATTAAATATCTGTTCTTTTCTTGAGTAATATAGATATTTTCAATATATATATTTTTTCTGTTTGATAAATTGTATATATTATATGTTTGACACTGGTGGACATTACAAGAATATGATTTATTTTATATATATATATA
>NW_013666992.1:254092-274713 GCF_000517525.1 Limulus polyphemus | reverse complement strand
TAACTTCTGATCAAAGGAAGCCACTTACGTAGGTCAGAACTTAAAAAAAAATAAATTAAATCAATATCTAATATAGTTGATTTAATATACTAGTCTCAGAGTATGCAGTGCCATAAAACAAACTTGTAATGATTTTCGAATGTGTTGATTCATCACTTTTGTACCCTAGTTATTATTCATATTTTGGCCCATAAAATTAGAAGAAATTAATTTGACTTGTGGAGTAACAGGCTGAATAAGGGTGGTGTATCAAATATTTAATAATGTGACAGCTGTTATCATACTGAAGTATTTTAAAACTGCTTAGGATTTTGTGTATTCTTGATTTATCATTTATTTCTCTGAAAAATATACAACACTTTTTATTTTACTCAATCTGTCATTTTGGGAGGTCTAAACTCTCTCCAAACCAATGTCTCAGTTGAAAGGAAATCCCTGTAACTTCAGTTTGACATGGTAGCTTTGTTGTTGGATTTATATATCCAATTTGGGGGTTGTGAACTCTGTTGATTTGACCAAGTCTGTAGTGAGAGGGCTAATGTTATCAAGCCTCTTTAGAATATTTATTTTTAACTTGACATATCATTAGTAGATACTGTTCTAACCTTTTTCTTTCTTATTGTAGCATCAGTTTTTACTTTATTTATAAATATAAACATATACAGAGTAAAATGAAAAGGGGGGAAAACTTGTTCATGTAACCAAACTTACAGAATTGATTAGGCATTTAATAAGATATAGTACTGTAGTGATATATTCATGAATTTATTATGCACATGTATGTATCTGTTATATGTCACTGTGGTAGTCAGTTAACTGTAAACCATTGAAATAGTTTAGAAAATCTAAGTTTCTTTTTAGCATAATAAACTAAAAGCTCCCATACTATATTAGCTTAATAATTTGATTCTCTTTTTCTTTCAAATTTGCTTATTTTATTCTACTGAAAAATACATTTTATGTGCCTTGCTTTATTGATCATATAATGTATTTCAACTATTTGAGCATTTTCTTTGTTAACAGGAAACTGTCACCCAAACATTGTTTCAGCATTGTGTGCTGTGGAGAGTGAAGCCTGCTTCTGTATTATCCAAAGACATAATGCTTTTAGTTTACAAGATTGTGTGAGGTTTAGCCCTGCAGTATTGGGTAGTTCTTCGTCTCGGTGTTTATTTGTAGTATACCAACTTTTACATGTGATTCGTACACTCCATGACTTGGGACTACATCTTGGAGAAATCACTTTGGCAGATGTAGGCATCAAACAGAACTTGTGGATATCTGTGACACCTCGACCGTGGCCATACTTATGGCAGGAAGCCGAGGACTTTGAAAGAAAGCTAGGATCTAGAACAGAAAACACTCAAGCTTCTTATGATGATAAACTTTCCATTACATTTTCACATTCCACCAAACCATATGACATTCCATGTAGTATAGTACAACACAGTGAGGTTAAAGGAGAAGATTCCCTTCACTATAAATGTACAAATAGAGCTGTAGATTGCCCATATTGCAAAAAACAAAGTACTGAAAAAGTATTATTCAACAAAGTTGAATATCTTAATACACTTGTAGACCATTGGGTTCGTGGATGGTTAACTAATTTTGATTACTTGATGGAGTTGAACAAGGTTTGTAGAAAGTTGAAACTTTATCAGTATTTAAGCTTAAATTACTATAGTGAGGAAGGGGTCTATATGACAGTTTTGTTAATCATTAATTTCTGTATTTTGTAACAACATAGAGATTATTATATATTCTAATACTTGATGAAAGGTTTGGTTTGTAATAATATACTTTTTTAAACAAATTAGTTTTTCCAAAAACATAGTTGGTGTAGTATGACCCTCCACCAAAATTGTCTTATAATAAAAGGTAGAGTGGATTAATTTAAAATCCTCTTCTCATTATTCTTTGTTCATTTTCAGTATAAAAAAAATATCTTTAATTGTAATATAATGAATCCCAATATGGTATAATCTGAAGATTGTATTGTAGATTTGAAAGTCAAATATAATTTTTATGTTTAAAAATGCAAAAATTACAAACATTTTAAAACTTAGTTATAGGCAGTGTGTATTAATGAAGCATATCTCACCTAACTATGGTTGTTTCACACTAGTAATAAGAATCTTTAAAGATGTGCATAATTAATGAAACTTTTTTTACATCTGTATGTAAGAGGAAAACACTTTTTTTTTTTTTCGTGGTGATTTTAACTTTCCAAAGACAGATATAATTAATTTTCTTATAAGTAATTATGTGTAAGATAAATGTGTAGATAAAGATTATACTCCATAATAATGTGAACTATAAATAATGTGTAGAAAGACTTGGATATTAGTATCAATCATTCTAACAAGATTATATTATAATAAAAGTAACTTTTTTTGTTTTAAGTTGGCTGGAAGAGAAGTTGGTAATCCTCAGTATCATGCTGTTTTACCTTGGATCATGGATTTTTCTATCCCAGTGGGAGGTTGGCGAGACCTCTCCAAATCTAAGTTCCGTCTAACTAAAGGTGATACCCAGCTTGATCTGACTTATGAATCTGCAGTTAGCCATTCCATCTATACCAGTAGTAGCACAAGAAATTTTGAACTTGTTGGCAGTGTTTCTCAGGTCCTTATTTTTCTTTTTTAATTATTCTACCTCTTCTTTCTTACTATGTGTACAGACAGTTTCATTATCTTGTTGTTTGTTTTCTAGCCTCATATATTTTTAAACTTCCTCAAAATGTTTCAGTCCTTTTGCTAGGGTATTTTGAAACTGTTTGTTATTCAGTAATTTAAGTATCTATGTTTTTTATTTTGATCTTCAATTTTAATAATGACCATAGTAAGGCTGTCTGTATCATATCTCTAAATATACTGATTATCTCAATTTTTGGTACTTATACCAGAACTTGGATATTATGCAATAAAACTGTAAATTGCAAATCATCTGCCAAAAATAGAATAAAATAAATGACATTCAAGAGTAATATCCAAAGCTTTCCTCTTGCTCACAAATTTTATTAATCAGAGGTAGTGATAGGCTGCACAATGACAAACTTCCCAGCTGTGAAGATTTTAGTTGGTTTCTTACTTAATAGTGCATGTTTCTCTAAACAAGGAGAGCTAAAGTTCTGAATTTCAAGCAATATTAACTTGCATTGTTAGACAAATGGAAATTGTTGTGATTTTGAATGCTCATGGGCTTAAAACTTCTTTTTTTTAATTTAAATGTTAAATGTAAGTCAATGTTTTCAAAAGTTATTTTTTATTGCTACCAAGCTTTTATTTTTATTGATAAAGTATGTATATTTTTATTATGTCTGTAGATTTCTATTTATGGAATGCTATAATTTTCTTAATTTTCCAAATTGTCAGGTTCCTCATCATGTATCAGATGTCCTCTCTGACATTACTTATTATGTATATATGGCTAGAAGAATGCCTAAATCGATTCTTTGTCAGCATGTTCGTTCCAAGTGGGTACCCGGTGAATATCCCAGTTCGGTTCAGCGGTTACAGGTTAGTTAATAGTTATTATAGAAAGAGATTATCTCAGAAAACCAATCAGTTACAGGTAACTGTTCAGAAAAGCTTATTATATAGTACCTAAGTGCAAAGTTGTAACTGTAACTCAATATGCTAGAGTACATCATGTTACAGACTAGTAGTAATAATTGAATTGTGTTCTCACTTGATATAAAATCTTGATATCTTCTACAAATATTTTAGAGAATACTTAAAAATAACATTATCTAATAAGAATGATAAATATTAAACCTGAATTTGCCAAATTCACTAAAATTTAGTGATAAACACTTGCATAATTATATCCTGTAGTATACTAATTTTTTTATCTTTCTGCCATTTAGACTAAAATGCTTAAAACTATCACTAAAACTGATAGTGATTTTCATATAATTTTAACTCTCAATGAAATACTCAAGTAGATATGATTTACCAAGAGTTTCAACTTCTAACAAGGAATTGTTTCAGATATTTGTATAAAATTACAAAAGGGCTATCCACACTACTCATCCCTAATTTTGAACTAATAGACTAGAGAAAAGGAAGATATACTAAACAGTACTGGAATAAACATTAGGGCTACGCTTTTCTACCCAAATAGTAAGATTTGACCACTCTTATGATAATGAGATGTATTGTAATCCATAACATTTTCTTATGCTTTGACCAACAAATCCATCCAACTTTGAATGTTACAGGCATTATATAACCGTTACATGGAACATGCATTTCGTAATGTTTTTGTTTTTCATCTGCAATGTTTAAAGCTTCTGGCTACTGTAACTGTACAGCAATTCCATTTGCAGTGGATAGTTGGTCTTTCCCTTTTTCTTTCTTGTCATTCAGTGAGATAAGTATACCTCAACATGACATTTCAAGCTTCCTTACATGTAGCACAAGGTATTGTCTAGATTATTTGAATACCTGATTAAAAATTACTATGAGAATACTTTAGAGAAGTTTCATAGAGTTTATATTTCCTCTTATTTATTACTGCTCTCTTTAGACACTACTCTCATCATTAATAAAAATTGTTGTTGTTTTTTCTGGATTTCTATAGTGATTTGAGACTTCTTCTTGATAAGACCAATCCACACAGTTTATCCTCAGATTTAGTTAATAACTTACTATTGCTGACATAATAAGTATTTAAGTGAAATAGTGGACAAGAATTCTTAAACTTCTGATTCCTTGCTTCAGTTTTCAAATGCACTTGAAAAATATAAAGTTTAAATTGTTCATTTGTCCAACATACTTGTTCAATTTATTTACCATCATAGAAATAGTTTTAAACACATTCAATACCCTGGCTGTGCAACTGCAATTAGAATTCTGCTATTTAGCCGTGATGCAGTAACAAGCTGAGATATAGTTATTGCATTGAATGAAACTATGAATCCCTTTGTAGCTGGTGGAAGGGCTATCTAATAGACTTGCAATCTTATGTTTCAGTATGAAAATCAAATAAATGTCATTCCAATTTTATATGAAAGGATAGTTAAAACAAGACCTTGTTGCTCATATGATCACTTTTTGTAACACAGCCTGTGGTGTAATTTGCATTTGATATGCATCAGGAAGGACTTTAATAGAGAAATTGCAAAGGAATGGCACCTAGCTTGCTGCTGCCTTTTAAGGTATCATGAAGTTTGCCCCTGAAGTAAGGTCTACCTTTCCAAAGTGCTCAGGTTATAGGGTTTTTATAAATTTGTATCAAGACTTATTGAACTTGCGTGTTTTTATGACATCGTGAATGGAGATGCAAGTTATGGTATAAAATTTTCCCAGTTCTTTATTCCAGAAATAATACTGCATCATTGCTCTATGCTAATTTATTTAATTATCTCTTCCCCCCCCCCCCCTGCTTTCCTTTCCTCTCCTTGAAATATTTAGCTATGAATTTCATCTTAAAGTCAGTTACAACAACCAGGGTATCAGAAGTCTTATTTGAAGAGATTAAATTTTCCTGAATATCAGCAATAACAGTTGTAGTTATTTCATAACTGGATAATTTCATAGTTGGGTTTGGAACAACAAAACTTGCAACCCAAGCAGACTGTGTTCTTGTGATTATATTCATTCTTGTTTGGTATGTGTTTAACCCTATCCAAACTGGTGAGCACCTTTTCAGGTGGCAAGTGCATATCTGTGTATCAAATTTCAAAGTGTAAGTAAAATTTGATTCTAACTCTAACTATTTTATAAGATATTTTATAATTGAATAACCTTTATTTACTGATTCACAAATACATGTACAGATAAAATGCTCTAACTTTCACTTTTGTGCAGTTACATGGGTTCTTGCCCATAAACAATGCATTTATTAATTTTTATAATTTTTCTGTCCATCCCAAAATATAGACTTATATTTATTTCAGAACTATTATCCCTTGAACATAATGATTCCTGTTTTGTTTTTTTATCACATAGTTTCTTTCTGTGTCTGGTTTTTATTACTACAGTCCTTTGTTTGCCATCTTTTTTATGATGTCAGCAGGTGATCTGAATAGTTGCTAATGAAACTCGGCTCTTAAAATATCTGGAGTCAGTGAATAAAAAAAGTAATTGAGTGGAAAAGTTTTTTTTATCTATATCAATATAAAGCAAATAAGTGTTTTTTTTAATCCTATCATCATGGGGCAGGTCAAAGTGAGCATGTCATGACTTTTTTAGATAGATACATTCAAAACTTAATTAATTAACTATTTAAGTAATTTTGACCCAGAATAATTTTGGAAAACATGATACCTAGCCTGATAAAAGTAATGCTGATGCCATTTTGAAAGGTGATGGCATAGGTTGCCAATAAACCTTTAACAGTTTTTGCCATGTTTTTTGAGTTATAGCTAGTAATGGTGACTGTTGATTTGGCAAGATAAAGTATACAAAAGAAATATAGTTAATAGAATATACAAGTAAGTTAGAAACGACTGATATATATATATATATATATATATAACAAAAATGGAACTTTCTGATTTGTAATAATAATATAAATTAAATTCTAAGATAAAGAAAATATTTTGATCTTTCTTCAAGACATTGTGTTTCATCAAAATTTTGGTTAATGTCAATGAAATCACTGAACAATCGTGTTCAAGTTTTAAATGGTCATTAAAAAAAATAATATAAAATTATGGCACTATGTAACTCCCTTCAGGAACTTTTTTTTTTTTTTGCTCTGGTCTTTTAGCAACTTTATGAATAACCGTTTACATGGAATCCATTATGTAATTGTCCAGTAATCTAGTTTACTGTATAAGTGATGTCTGTGAGAGATTTGATGCTACCTGATGTTAGTTTAATGACAGTTTCAAGGAATGCTGTCTGATTCATTGATTTCTTATGTTCACTATCAGACCATGTCATGTATGTCAAGAACATGCCTATTGGTGAAACTACAGAGGAATTAACAACAGCACCATCCAATGAAAGATTTTTTTGTTTCCCGAGAAAGTTATGACATTTTCTGGTTAAAAATGAAAACAACCATGTCTTCATTTGTTTTCACATCATACCTTTAGACAATGCAAATGATTAACAGCACCTTTAAATGACTTTCGAAAGTCTTGACAACCAATTTGATTTCCATTTCCTAGATATTAAAAAGTTTTTAGAATTGTTTTTAAGTCCTTCAAGAGTAGTTTTGGGTATTGACTAATATACATCTTGTAGTGATCACTTTCCAATGGAGTTTTTTCCTTCACATTTAATAACATATCTGTTTCTTGCTGTCTTCCAATATTATAGTTAATTTTCCTAAAAATATTCTCTAATTCAGTTGCCGTGGTTGAATACAATACTTGCAAAAGATCTTGAATGGCCTATCTAAACATTTTCAGAGTTGTCTCACAGAATCATTGGTATTTTCTTCAGCTTGAAACATTTTCACATAATATTTTTCCTGGTACTTTTTTACTATGTTTAATATTAATAGGCCTGGAATTATTGTCAGCCAATGATGATTAAACTAATAGCTTGATTATAAGCATATGTGTGTACTATTATCTTATTGAACAGTAACAGACTTTTAAGCAATGACATTATGTTCTAATTCTCTTTGTAACAGCAATTAAGTCAAATTTTTAGGAATAATTGAGAAAAAGAAACTATTACAAACTTATTTGTTGTTTTTTTTGTCATCATAGAAAACTTGATTCCTTTTCAACACAAAATGAAATAAAGGTTTTTTTTTTTCTAAGTGTCATTATTTGCTATAGGAAATTGGTTTGACATGTATATTTGATAAAATAAAATTTTTTATTTGACATTTACTGGTAGTAAAATATTGTGTAGTTGTTTACTTGGATTTTTTATATCCAAATCTTGATGACTAATGAAACATATTTAAAAAAAATCTTGTCTTGTTGTCTAGGAGTGGACCCCTGAAGAATGCATTCCTGAATTTTATACTGATCCTATCATATTTTATTCCATTCATGATGACCTTCCTGACTTGGGAGTTCCATGGTGGTGTGATGATCCTGAAGACTTTATTGAAAAACACAGAGCTGCTCTAGAAAGTGACCATGTTTCAGAGAAGCTTCATCATTGGATTGATCTTACATTTGGTTATCGGGTGTGGTGTTTCTTTCAATTTATGATGTTTTTATGGTTAGACACTTCAAAGGTTTGGTTAAAAATGTAGTATGTTGTTTCACAAAAGAATAGTCGTACTGTCTGTTATTTATTATGTCTATATGAACATAAGGAAAGATGTATATTATGTACATGGATATAAAGCCTAAAGATTGTAATATTTGATGTTTCATATTTTCCAGAGTACAGTTTTGAAACAAATATATGCATATGAAATCACTATCTGAACTCGTGATACTGTCATCTTACCCTCAAATAAATATTTTTTCAATCCAGTCTTTCCTCCTCTTGCACAAAACTATCTCTATCTTCTTTCTGCCATCTAAGTATTACTGAAATATTTTCATGCTCAGTGCACAAGTCTATATACCCCATGAATTGTGTGGCATTTTTGAACATGTATATATCAGTGGTTACTCTCCACCAATAGTATTGCATCACCTATATTGGTGCAGCTAGCTTCCTCTGCTATTTCTGCTCAATCTTCACTTTCTTGATTGGCACAGCTTCATTTAAATGTGTGTTTTTTTTCACATGTGGCTACTGTTTATGATTGTGCTTATTTGCCCTTTGAATTTTTTTTCTTCTTCTTGTCACCAAATTATAGAAGAACTTTGTATGAATTTCCGATTCAATGTATCAACTGTGGTAGTTTCCGTAACAGTCAACTCTGCTACTGATATGACTTCCCAGGAATAAAGTACAACTTCACCTGCAGAGGAGGTACAGGCCTTAATTCGCAGGGAGCTAGATTCATATGTTCAGTTGGCAATTTCATATCCTTTTTAACTTGACAATGTTGCTGAGGAAGAATACAATCAAGGAGAAGACAAGTTAGATATTCATTT
Source organism: Limulus polyphemus (assembly GCF_000517525.1). Lineage (NCBI taxonomy): Eukaryota > Metazoa > Arthropoda > Merostomata > Xiphosura > Limulidae > Limulus > Limulus polyphemus. The sequence continues at coordinate 265,742 of NW_013666992.1, read as the reverse complement.
TCTGGCATCTCTTTATTTTGGTCTGTCACACTCCACACTTCAGGATATTTCACCTTCCACACCCCCTTTTTTACAGCTGGTTATTGGGTCGATGCATATTCAATTTTACTATGTGTTCTAGACGACAGTGATTTTGCTAGTTTTCTTTTTCTTGCTCCTGTAATCATGACTCCATGTCATTTACTTTGGGCAGAGGTTTGTCCTTCTCCTCCTTTCTTCCTATTGCTTCCAGATCTCCCAGTGGATTGGTAGTAAGTTTTACAACTTGTACACTTTGCACCTGCTTGTGATACCCATGGTAGGTGCAGCTCAGATGCCCTTTTTGTGGCCTCATTTTGCTTTACGCACAGGAGAATCAAGTATTTCACATCGTCAGTGCTCAGACTTTGGTAAGTTAGATAATTATGTGTTCTCTGTTATCCAAGTTAATTTCAATTTATTGTATGTTAGATATTGATTATTACTTTGTTTTATAGGTTATTTTAGCTGGTTTACATGTTTGTTATTATTACGTACTTTATAGACTGGGTAAATTTTGATGTTTTGTCAGTTTGATATTAATGAGTACTTTGTCAACTATGTATATTTAGATATTTTGTACTTTACATTATCATTCCAACTAATAACATCTAATTCATTGTTCTATATGAATAATTTTTATTTATTTTGCTTTGCTACATCACTAACGTGTTCATTCTTTCTCCATTCATAGGGCTGAGGTTCGCTTTGGCTACATTTCCTACGTTCTTGATACTAGAATCTAAATTTTCTCTTCATACTCTATAATTTGAGGTTTGTCCCCACAGTACCCACATCATTGACAGTTATTTATAGAAAGAAGTCAAGTGTTCTACTTTAGGGCCCTACTGTTTGGACTAATTTCAACTGTTATGTATATTGTCAGGTGGTAAGAACTTTTGCCTGACAACTTCACTTGATGTGTCTGCTCCTAGAAGAAGCAGCACAGGTGGGACTCCTGATAAAGGTGAAGTCTGTTCTTACCCCCACTCATTACTGAGTTCGTTTGGGGTTTTGTTCAATTCCAACCTCAGTCAGGTCCAGCCTTCTCCTCTTTGTCTTCGGGTTATGGAGCAAGCAGTCCACAAGGCCTTCACCGCACATTCTCTCTCAGTTTTATCTATTTTGGGGGATGTGGGCTTCCTTGGAAGCTCTCATTCCTGTGGGTTGAGCTCATATGTGTACCCTTCAGTATACACTCCTCGATCAGTGGAACTTCTACTCGGATCCTTTGGACCACCCTTTTCCCCTTGGTGGCTAGACAGGGACTAGACCATGGTGAGGGTTCTGCTTTTTCCACCTCATCTGGATTTACATTTGTTCACAGGCACATCTTTAGAGGGTTGGGGTGCTTACCCTCACATTCAGGAGATTTGTGGTCTCTGGTCGGTTTATGAGTTTTCTCTCCATGTCAACATTCTCAAACTTATGGCAGTTCCTCAAGCTTTGTCCCACTTCCTTCCTCTCCTGTGAGGGAATGTGGTTATAGGACACTCTAACATCTCCATAGGGGTCAGTTATATCACCAAGCAAGGGTGTACCAGATCCAGGTCTCTATGCTTTCAGACTCTGGATCTCCTTTTCTATTTGTCTTGACTCAATAAGATTCTTCCCATGGAGTAGTCCCTTGATCCACAGGTCTTTCAGTGGGTGTGTTCTTGGCTGAAAACACCTCATGTTGATGCTTTCTCCACCCATTAGAACACCAAACTTCTTTCTTTTTGGTCTCACATTCCACACCTGTAACTGTGGGGTGGACACATTCAGTCAAGATCGGAAGGGTTATCACATCCATGCCCCCCCCCCCCATTTGACTCCTCTCCAGAGCCCTACTAATGGCTTCATATTGGCTGGCCCAACCACGGTTCCCTCTGTTCCTCTACAGAGTTCTATCCCTAATCCAAACCACTCCATGTATAGTCCTACTTGTGATCAGTATTGGCCTCTGCAACCATGGTTCTCTCTACTCTGTCTTTTACTTGTACAACCTCCCCTTCCCTTTGTCTCAGTCTCTACTCCATCAACCTCGGTTGGACATTGTTCATCCAGACATCACCACCTGACATTTTCAAACATGACTTTTGTCAGGTCCACTGTTTTTTCCCCAGGTGGACAGCTGTAGGTTGGACTTATTCCAACCTACATGAGATCCTCCTCATAATTCTGGGGTTGGTATGATACTATCTTGTTCCTATGGTTGTGTGCAGTAGAGGCCCCTTTCTCATTAGTACCGGTTACAGAAGGTTCTTTTCCTGCTCCTACAGTTGAGTTTGGGGGACTTTGTCTGCCTTGTAATACCAACAACAGAACATATGTACACTGTTCCTACAGTTGAGTGAATGTTCCATGTCCTTCTAGTATTTTTGGATGCAAGGTATCTCTTTCCTGTGTTTTTGGTTAAGTGATTTTATGATTTTGGCTCTTAATACTGATCACAGATATTACTCTGTTCTTAAAGTTGAGTTCAGGTAATGCAATGACCCTGTAATGCTGGGTTTTGTTTGTGGTACTTCTTGCTCCTACAGTGGTTTTGGGAGTTTGTCTGGTTTTGGCTGAAAGCTAACTTCCTATTTGTAATTTCGGTTGCTTGACATATGACACTCTGTTTACTTATGGTTGAGGTTGATGAGTGTATGTAATATGGTCCACATGCCCTAGCCACCATGTTTATGTTACAATATATTTGTTTTTATCTTTTTTGATCCTCAACCTCTTAATACCGAGGACATGTTATGGAATCTTATCTCTCTGGTTCAGGTTGTGTATGTGCATATCTAATTTGGTTTATATTTTACTATGGATTGCACCTCTCAGAACAAATTACACTTGTGCACATCCTTTTTTCTGCTCATATCAGATTAATTTCGTACTTCAAGGGCAAAGAGCCTACCTGTTCGAGAAGTATTGTGATACCCCACAAGTGTGCTTTATTTTCATCTCGAAGCACACCTGTTCAATCTGGAGGTAAAACTGTATCGGAACTTAACATTTTTCTTGCACTAAAAATGTATTTCCAATTGGTACTTACATATAGTCACGTTATATGTTCATGTTTAAAAATGACAGGAAATTCATGGGGTATATAGACTAGTGCACTGAGAATGGAAATTTTTTAGCAGATTTTAGAGGGCAGGAAGAATATCGAGATGGCTTTGTGTGACAGGAAGTAATTATCTATCAAATATATTTTCAGTGTAAAGAAAATGTTAACTTTATTTAATAAAAAACATACAACATATGTTTTTCGTAAGAATTAAAATTTAGTGTTAGTCTTTCAAAAATCATGTATTAAAATCACCTCTTATTTATCCTTCATTGTGTTCTCTGTAAACAACCAGAAAATAAAGTTAATACTAAATTCTTTAGTGAGGGAGCAAGAAAGATAAAGCTTGGAAAAACCTCATTTATACATATTTGTGTAAAGCTAGTCCTTCAAAAAATTTCAAGTTGAAATATATTACGAAAGATTTATTTTTAATTTGGGATATTTAATTGGTTGTTAAAGCTTGTATCTTTTTTCTAAAGAATTTATTTTATCCAGTTATCAGGAAGTGCAGCTGTTAAGTCAAAGAATGTATTCTTGCCCCTTGTGGACCAACACACAACTATTGTGAACAATGGCATGGTTCAGCTTTTTACTCACCCTCATCCACATAAGCTTACACCTTCTTATTACCTTAGTAGAACTGCTCCAAAAACCTTTAGATTACCCTCTCAAAAGGTAAGTTACCCTTGCAGATCCATGATTCCATTATTATTATAATCAGTTTGTATTTTCTTAGAATTCCAATGCTTTTTAATTCTCACATCATATATTTTGTGCTCACCTGTAGGCTAACTACTGTTGACTGTGCAGGTCCAGTTTTAATTTTCTTTACTGCAGAATATACTTTTATGATTCACCGTAGAATAAAATGTGACAGTAATATAGCTGAAGCCTTATAATTCAGTAGTTTTTTTATCTTAAGTTGGAGCATCCCTGTTAATTAGTTCAGATAGAACCCTGCTTCAATTTAGCTGTGGAAATTAATTTTCCCTAACAAGTGTGGTGTGTATAGATATTTATTGACATGAATATTCATATAGTTTGTAATGAAATATCAACAAATTTCACAAAGAAAGTATCCTTGTGGGCTATCTTATTTGTTGAGTTTTATTTTCAGTTCTTGGTAAAGAGTACCAACATTTAGAATAATATATATATATCTTTCAAGCTATTGATTACATTAATTGTTAATAGGCAATTGAATTGGCACTATAAAACAATAATGAATTAAATATCGCAATACTGTTATCCACTATGACAATAAGTTGACAATCTGGACTGATGATGGTAATGTAATATACATGGCTACTGATTATCGTTCTATTAAAGCCTGAAGTTATGTTTTCACTAATTGGGATTATGAACAATGATTTCACATGTTAAAATCAAATCTGTAATGATTCTTTTACACATTAAAGACAGTTTAACTTTTAAGGCCATCTGTATAAAGAAAAAGAAAAAACATAGGAGTATTTGAATAAATATTCAATATATTGTTTTGAATGAAAGTGTCTAGTCTTAGAGTTTGTGAAAAATTATTTCCTTTTCTTTTTTTCGTGATATATCCTGTAGAGAATTAGAATAACACATTTGTTACTGCTGTATCTAGCCTTTGATTCTAAGTTTGTGTAAAACATGCAGTAATAGAAGTTCCATGTTCTGTTTTAATATAATCTGTAAGAAATGGATGTTAAGCAACATAAAAGCAGCTTTGGTTATTTTAATTATTTCAGCATCAAATGTTTGTACACCTTTTTAGCATAAAGTTATGAATGGATGTATTGGGAAAAATTACCATGAATAAATGAAGCTGTAAAAACTGGCAGATGAAGCTCGATGCAAAGTGAAGAGTTTATGAATTATCATAACCTTGTTTTATATTTCCAGACATTTGTTGTTGAAATGCAAATATATTAAAGATAAATATGTTCTATATTAGTGATATATTTCATTTTAAATACATTTTGATTACACTATTTACCTTGTTTCAGTTATTATTTCCTGCAATAGCTAAGAAGAAAACAGTTGCAGACAACACAGAGAAAGAAAGTGGAAGCGTATGTGTTGGTTAAATCTTATTTTGTATGTCATTTAAAATATATATATATATTTCAGTTTAACAGTTAACTTGATAAAAGTTTGAAAACAGTGTATTTTTATACTTGATGAGAAGCTGAAAATATTTTGAATATTCACTTCATTGCCTTTTGTAATACAAAATTAAATATATTTAATAAAACAAAATATTCAAGCAATAACAACGGATTTCCTTCTCTCTCTCTCTCATGATTTTCACCTAATTTCACTGTAATAATACTCAGGACCCTAAGGAGAGTGGAGATGAAGACAGTTTGTCAGAAGGAGGAAGTAAAGTTCCAAGAAGACTTAGTTTGATGAGGTATGAAATTGAATATTATGTCCTATCTGTTTTATTATTTGATTTACTTGATCATGTTCATCAGGAATTTTTGTTTACAGGGTGTAGAAAATTGTATTTGTATTAACAGTAGGATTTATGATGTCCAATTTCAGATGTAGATATCAACTAGAAATGGTGCAAAGGTTTACAGAGGGGTCTGCGTTACAAGAAAAATTAAATGTTCTTAACACTATACTACATCTTTGTGTCTAATTATAAGTGTTCTGTGTTTACCCAGATTCATTAGTGTTTTAGTACTGATATTTTATCTCTGAAGATACCAAGGCTTCAAACTCTAAGAAGACAACTTTTCACACGCATTGTAACTCTTATGTATAGTGCTACTTGTATTTCATAATAAGTTATATCCAAGATTTCATATCAGCTTGATGTTTTTGACTTATTCACATAATTATGGAGATTAGTTTATGTATTGAGTAATCAATCTTGTTAATTTATAAATTTTGGACACTGTTTGTAGAAGCATGTTTGTTTTAACGAACCTGGTAGTTATCTGTCTACCCAATATGCTCACTTAATATGATTTTTTTTTTTGTCAAGTTGTTTTGTGATCTAATTACTATTGGTGATCAAATGAACTTTCAAATATTATTTTACTGGTAACCATCAGCTGTAGAAACTACAATTATACTAAGTTCTGAAGATATAAATTTACAATCGGTGTAAGCATATTCATTCATGAGTTAATGACACTGCCCATACAAGTAGAACTGTCATTCATTCTTGGAGCTAAGTTATGAGTTAAATATAAGACTTCTCTAGCCCATGGAAATGTAATCTATAGGAAATAATAGAATTAGCATTTTTTCATCATAAATAATCACTGTTGTATAATTTCTTTCAGTTTGACAATGTTTTCAAAAAATATCTTAACGTTTTTGGTGATATGTAATAATTTTTTAAGGCTTATGTACCTTTGTTTTCTTTTTCAAAACTAAAACAATGTTATTAATAGATCAGAAATTACACATCCATTTTAAATAGGGTAATTTTCAATTGTGAAAAGAAAACTTGCATGTGTATAAAAGAAAAATTATATTAAGAAAGTGACTGTTTTTAAAAAGCTATTCATTGAACTTTGTATGTCAGAACATTTAGACTTGTATTCTATCCACCACTCATGAAGTCCACATATTACATAATTTTATGTTTTTGCTTCTTACAAAATTTACTGTAAAAATGAACAAAAGTAAGATGAAATCTTGTCATCAGTGGGATTAATTAGTGTTGATGGTGTTTGTGTGTGTGTGTGCCTTGTATATTATTAGAGGACCGGTAATCAGCAAAGTCATGAACCCAGAAGCAGTATAAATAATAAAAATTATTAAAAAGTGATTTTAAAAAGTCAATTTGGGGAAGGACTGCAATTCTAGGGTTAATGATTGGGATGAGAGAATTTTCAGTATTTAGTCTTTTAGTCTAACTCAACATTACTATATTTTTTGTTAGCTGTATTCTTGGGAAACTGGGAGAAAAAAATACATTTTTAGTGTGGTACAAATCAATATTATTTTGAGTACTAAGCTTTTAAGCCAACTTCTCACATGTCTCATGTTTGTAAGTTTCTGATATCTTACTTTGCGATTAGTGTTAAAATAATTTATGTGCCATGTTTAATTAACGATTAAGTAATTTTTAGAATGTGATGTAACATTAGGTCGAATGATTGTCACTAGTTACAAAAGAGAAAAATAAAAAGACAATAAAATGGTCATTAGAATAAGAGTTCATTTCGGATAATTTTTATTTATTGGAAACTAAAATCTAACAATACCCTTATTAAGACATTGTTTTGTTTTACTGCAAAAACTACAACAACATCGAACATGTGTTTTTGCTACTTGTTTGTATTTATGTTTATCACTTAATATACAGTCTACTTTTCTACGAATTTTCATGACTGATATTCAAAATTTAATTAAGCTACTTTCTTATCAGGGTATACGAATAACTTTAGCATAAAATGTAGCTAATATTCCAAATTCTAATAGAATATAAGTTTTAAATTCTTAATTTTATATGGCAATGTTAAAAAGAAATCCTGAATTTTCCCTAGTATGAGAATTGTGATATTTTCTCTCTAAACACATCCCTTCCTCTCTATTTACCACTCCTCCAAGAAGTACAAAATTTAATGTAATTACTTATTATAATGTTGCCATTGCTGAAGCAAAGCATAATTTTATAGCCTTCAATCTTATTTGGTTACAGAGCCATCAAATAGAAAATCAGACCCCTCTTGCCACACTCAGTTATCACATCCTCTTGTTCAAAATTTGCCAATAGTTGTCTCTGATGTTTAATACTATGATATTTATAACCAATAGAAAGCCAATATTTTAATCTATCAAATGATGTATCATATTACATTATTTTCTGTACAGAGAACTGTCCATTTTGCTTCCAATTCAAACATTATTCCATGGGAAACACATTGACGAGCTTAGCCGAATTTTTAATGGCTCATATTGTATAGCTAGAAAGCCAGCAAAGTTTTATGATAGTTATGGGACATTGTCTGCTATTTGCATGCGATTATTCTGTGTTCTTTGGTGCATTATTTAATTAAACAAAAAAAGAACCAAGTAATTACTTTATTTCTTGTTTTTTTTCCTGTGTACTCTTTGTTTATTGTTATAAATGTAACTAATATGTAAAACTTGGAAACCTTTTAGGTGAAATAAGATAATATAAAGAATAATAGTATTTTTCATGATGTATGCTCACAAGTAGTCTGTGCATTATGTGATTTACAACTTATAATGGCTCAGATAGAAGTTAGACATGTTCAAATGGCAATAAAACAATAAAATTTAATCATAAATAGATGTATAATGTTACGAACTTGGAGCTACTTAGGATAAAAGAATGTAGTTTCATGTTACAATTTGAAGTCATTCTAGAGAGAAAAAAGGATAATTCAGATTTATTTTGTTTGTTGATTTTTTTGGAGATTACAATCTTGTACAGAGCTAAGATAGAGAAAATGACAGATAAAATATAACGTTTTACTGAAAAAAAACGTTTGAAATTTATTTAGGAGGTTTTAGAGATTATGCAAATGAAATTTGAGAATTTTGAGATGAAGAAAAGTATTTTTGATCTTAACATGAAAATCACTTTGCACTCAGACTAGTAATAAAAAGACTGGACAAATTTTTAGTAAAAATACTTCATTGAAAAATCTGAATTTTTGTGTACAAAAGACTTGTAATGTTCACAGAAAGTCTGCTAATTTTTTTTTTTAAGATACACATACTGTATTAAAAGTTGTAGTATGGAAGCTATAGTGAGTACAAAATGGTTACAAAGTCGGTTAATTTGACTGAACCCATGGTGAGAGAGTTAAAGAATGTTATAGAAGATCTTCTAATATATGAGAATATTTAAAGCCTATATACATTTCTCTAGAGGAATTATATTGATGCATCTGACTATTTAAGTGTGCATATTTACCTAATCCATTCAACATTATGTGAAATGTTTTCAATATGCTTTATTTAGAGTAGTGTCAAAAGTGGGAAAAGTGACATTCATGTATATAATGATACAATTCTGTCTGTATGATGATAATCTCGTATTTTAATTTTGTATGATATTGGTTGTTTTTGCTTACTTCAAGAAATTTAAAATAAAATTTCATTTCAGAAGTAAACCAAGCACACCCCAATTTGCAACGGAGGTATCAAAAGGGGACTTTCGTCCTGAGAATCAAACAGTTGTTCTTCCTAAAGACTACAACCCTCTGGCTGCTTTAAATCAATTAGAATCCCTGTACTCCTTCACAGAACGAACCATGAACACGGTACCATCAGCTGATAAGTCACAGGTTAATTATCATTTAATCATGAAGCCTGTAAACATGTTTCTACAAGAAAACAATTACTATGTTTCAAGAGTTGCTAGCTGTACAAATGTTATCACTATCATATGAATTGATGTTCAGTAGTATAGTGAACCTCACTCCTATAGTTAGGATTACATGTAGTAAAGTTTAATGTCATTTTGAGGTTAACTTATAAAATTTATAAAACTTCTCAAATGTTTTCCATCTATAAAAGCAATGGAGTTATACTTAGGATTATATGCCAAATCATGGGAACCATCATGTGATCATAATCCAGAATTCTGAAATGTATGACTTGCTTATAATTATTTGTCTTTAAATAGTCAAAGTAGAAATCTGTCTTTGGTATTGAGGTCTTGTTTTATAAAGTCATTATGTTAACAATTAAGCTAAGGCCTGAAGAACAATTGTTGAATGTAAATAGATATTTCAGTTTAAAAAAAAAAACAGCAATAGTGTTAAGAATGTGTTTACATTCACGTACATGAAAATTAATAACACTTTATGTTTGCTTTCTAGTTCGTTATATTTTGTGATTTGTATGTTCATCATGATTTCATATTATCTTATATTTGTTAGAGTGAAGAAGAAGAAAAAGATCGTCCACACCATAGAAGAAGTCGGGATATGAAAGTACTAGGGTGCTTGATTGCAGAGATTGTGCTATCATTCCGTTTAAGAATTTTACCAAAGAAAGTTCCTCTTGATGAAAGGTACTCCTTCATTCAAAGGCAAATGAAAGCTTATTTTCATGAAGTACCAAGGTAAATAATTCCCAAAGTCTTTGTGAAACAACTTTTTATATTATGAGTTTTTGATATTTTTATTAAGAGATCTTAGTTTTGTGTTACCTGACCAAAGATATTGTTTACAGACTTTTCTTTTTCTCTGTTTCAATTAAAACTATTCTAATTGCCTTATAATCCCATTTTATTACTTTCACTTTGCTGTTAGCTACTGAATATTAATTGGTTGGTTTTCTTCATGTTAAGGTCTAACTAAGAGTATCTGTATGAATCAACAAAAGCAGCATATTTGTTTCTTTAAGTATAAACATAAATGGGGTCATTGTTTAAAATAGCCAATAGGTTATTGTTGAATATATAAACTTGGTGCTGACAGAGTCCATTAGATTCCTATAATAAACAGAAATTGATATTTATTTTTAAGCATTAGGTTTAAAAACTCTTAATTTTGCAGGTTACATTAATTTTTGAATGTATGTAAGTTTATTTAATTTTAACTCTTTATTACTTATTTCAGTGTATTGAATTTTATTATTAAAATAATTGAGTAAACATGTACAAAATTGAGTTGTTTCTCAGAAATTTTGCTTTACAAGTAAAATCTTTTATTCTTTCTTTACATGTTTTTATAGTTCATAATATGGCTTTCTTTGTTGTTTTAGGTGTTTTCACTATGTGCTAAAACTGTTATTGCAAGTTGACCTGAATGAACAAGAAACCAAGCCTGGAGAAAAGATCTCTAATGGGATGTTTTACTACCCATCTGTAACCTCTGATGGCCTTCCACCACCATCTGCTCATCAGCTTTTACAGCCACTTATATGCATCCTCCCTTTTCCATCATCTTTTCCAATCTTTTATTCATACCTTTGTCAAATTAACAAATATTTTAGTATTTTAAACTCCACTGTTGCTCTTTCTGTTCCTTCGGATACAGATGATAAAGAAATTCAGTCATCAGCTGAAGCTGTCATCATCCTAACAGCAAAGACATTACCAACTCTTCTTCCTAAGTTAAATCCAGAGGGGCTTGATATACTGGCACCATATTTGCAGGAAATATTTGAAGGATCAAAAACTTCTCTTTTAGCTTCTTGGCACCTATTTAGTGTCATTGCACAAGAACTTGGACCTCAACAGACTGTCCAGAAACTCTTACCAACTTTGACTCGACTCTTTGACCCTGATGTTCCATCTCAAAAACACTTGAAACTGTACCATCGGTCCTATCTTCTTCAGCTAATTGTTAGGCTTGGACTCCAAACATTTCTGGCACATTTTACAACTGTACTTATTGAAGCCATTGGAGGATATCGAGACTTTTTTTCTGGTGAAACTCAAAGGTTAGAAGGATGAACACAAACTTATGTATAGACACACACACACACACACACACACACACACACACACACACACACACACACACACACACACACACACACACACACACACACACACACGACACACTATAGTAGTAACGTACGTACTATATATAACTACACACACGACAGAACATACTACTACGTTATTACTTTACTTACTAGTTAGTAAGT
>NW_013666992.1:246788-254071 GCF_000517525.1 Limulus polyphemus | reverse complement strand
CGACTTACGTAGGTAGGTAGTAGTACGACGTTACTTTTACGTTTCGTTAGTACTAACGTAAGTAAGGTAAGTAGTAGTACAACTAACTACTATATAGTACACACACACACACACACACACACACACACACACACACACACACACACACACACACACACACACACACATGCATACTGTAAAGCGGAAACTTGATATATTAACACACTCACAGAACAGATCACTTGATTATTTTCCATTGTGCAAAATTTTGTTTAAAGAAGGCAGCTTGAAAATAAAATATATATATATATGATAGTGTAAAGAAACTTGATACTGTAACTTTTTTAAATAAGTATGAAATTATTTTAAATAATTTTATATTTTAGGTTTGTTCTACTACCATCATATTTAATGAATATTGGTTTGTTGTTCTTGGTGATTTAATAAGTTTTGTAGAAAATTAGATAAATCACAAGTATTTGAACATTATAACCTTTTAATTAAGGCCATTCTATGTCCTCCAAAAAGTTAACTCTACATGTTTTGACATTACAATGTTGTCATCAAGACATCGTCCTTGCAAGATATGACAGTGTTATATTTATACCTTTAACTAGATCATGTGACCTGTGTATTGGTTACAATTCATACATGACTTTTAGAGGAGGACAAGCCACATTCTTACAGATATTCACTGGACCTTTATATCTATTTAATAATTCATAATCTTTATACTTCATTATTTTTAAGGATTCACAAATATTATTGGCTCTAATATTTGTTGTTTGAGCCAATATTGCAGTTTTTTCTCCCATAATGTGTTGTGTTTCATTTACATGTTCTGCTATGTCGAAATTTTCAATGTTTTATATTTTTTACATATCCCTTTTGCTCTGTTAAATGATATTTTTAAGTAACTATTTGTCTATTCAATATATTTAAACCAATAAATAACATAAGGAATTTTTAGGTAATACTAAATACAGCATACAGTTAACAGGAAAGTTGGAATATATAAAACTTAATGTGACTGTAGAATTATTTATATGTCTTTGTTAGGATGCGAGGTGTTGATGTGCCTGATATTGTCACTAGAAAGGGTTCTCACCTTCATTCTCCAGAACTAGAACAGCTTGTCCCGGACACTCTTGAGTGTGATGAGACAGGATTAGTGCTAGATGAACCTCTGTCACCTTATGATGATGATTCATCTCAAACAGAAAGCCACCCTCCTGAAATGAAAAACAATGGAAATGCTACTGATGCAGAACCTGAGATCTTTGTCTTAGATAATCATAGTGAAGAGCAAGAGAGTGAACAATCTAAGGTGTTAATTCTTACAGAACTTGGTGTGGGTTATTTGTATTGCCAAAAATGTTTGTTTTGTATCTTTTTCATAAATGTATGTGATTTAAGGGGGGAAAATGAGAATTAACATAGTTGATTTTATTAAACGAGATATTTCATTTTTTTTGCTAAGTTAAGATTCTTCTTTGTCTACTACCTCAAACATATTATTGAAATAATGATTAAGTTCATGTTCAGTTCTTTTCTTTACCTTTCCATTGAAGATGTAGTGGTACTTTGCTCATTTTTTAGTTAACAGGTGGCTTTCTGAGCTTAATAAAAAGAGATTCTAGCATTCTGTGGGGTGATTCTTCCCACAAATAGAGAATAATGCAGAAAAAACTGGAGGTGGGTACCACATCAATTTTGTTATTTATTTATTTAGTAATACAGATATTGTGGGTTTTAACTACTAGGCTATCAAAACTAGCTCTTAACTAGATGATGAGTGCACTACCACTACATCTTCAATTGCACAAATGTAAAGAAAAGATCAGAATATGAGATGGACTATACACTTAATGGTAACATAGGACTTTGTTTATATCAGATTGTGTGTGCAGCATTTGTGGACACAAAATACATGATATAAAATTGCTCAAATTACTTGCCAATGAACATTGACGTATTTGAAAAACTTTCATATTTTACCTCTAATTTTGTATATTATTCCTTTTTACTTAAAGTACATTCAAGTTAAAATGAAAACAACTTGCATAATACATTATTATTGTTTAACATAGTTATCATAAACTATCAAGTGAAAGAAAATGGCACACAAAATTACAGAGTAGTTTCATAAAATTGTTGTTAAAACAAAATATTTAAGAAAAAACTTGATAAATAGATGGTTCAGCTTTTGATTTTTTATAATTATTCTGAATATGTTAAGTTCATTTAATGCAATTAATATAGTATTTTTTAAATTGTTTCCTGAACTTATCTACCAGAAGTTGCAAATTTATTAATGAAATTAATGTATTATTTATTAAATGGTTTTGAAAGACTTATACTAATGCCACTTTTCAATTGGAAATCTTCCAGTTATTAAAAAAATAGTATCTTTTTTAATGTCTTCAGAGATGAATATTTAATAGTAATATGTGGAATTAATAGATATTACTTAGTCTTTTCCTGTACTGTTTTCCATACTGTAATTACTAAATGATTAAAAAGTGTTTTGTCCACTTTAACCAATTTCCTTTCACATAGGTTCAATAGTTCTTTCTTTAAAAAACACATCTTCTATTTCATTCTTTGTACAGAAAACTGACTCATTAAGAGTTATCACAGTTTTTATTGTGCTGTTTTTTAACTTGTATCTAAAATGTGCTTACTTCTCAGTCTCAAAAAATAATTAATAAATATAGTGCAATGTATTGTTTGTCTTTTCTAGTGTTATCCTGAGATCCATGAAACTTTTGAAGACTCTGGAGAAAGTACAGAGAATGGTTTTAGTAGATATATTAAGAAAGAGCTAGAAAACTGGGAACCAGTAGACAATCTAGAGCAAGATGAGAGTGGGAAAGAACAACCAGATGATGATGATGCCACAAGTGGAGAAGCTGATGCTCAGAATCAAACTCTATTACCAAAACTAGAGTCAGAAGACAAGATATCAGCTTATTCATCTTCAGTACCAAACCTACCTTCCACTTTTTGTCATTGGCCACCAGAAGAAGCTCAGGGAGATGACAAGAAAACACCACCTAGTGAAAGCTTTGAAGTGGAAGGTTTGATCTCTTCAGAACCTAAAGAAGTCACACCAACCAAGAAGCTTACCCCATGTTTAAGAATAACTGACAGCTTACAAGACAAACCCAGACCATTACCACCACAATATAACATTTCTGATGTGGCTGCAGAGAGTGTGATATGGTTAGCACATCGTCTTGGGCCAGTACTTACTGCAAAGTATTTAACTCGGAACTTGGTCAGAATGCTAACTTTGTGTTATGTCGGACCAGAGCAGTTAACATCTGTAGAAAAATTGGGAAAAGAAGGTGAGTGTAATTGTATTTAGAATTAATATTTGTAGTTATATTGGGTTTAATATAAACTTGAGGACAATGATCTGACAGCTTAATAAATTGTTCATATTGTAATATTTAATGTCACATTTTATTGCATTCATTTTAATTTAATTGTTAAAATTAATATTGTTCAGTTCTTTAATTTCTGCTTTAGATATACAATCACAAAATCTCACTATTAGTAAAAAGTGGGTTCTTGGGGATGAGAGTGCTTCCAAGGTGCTGGAGTGTCTTTCTGCAACTGCAGCATTGTATGGAGAACATTTCATTATTCTGCAGTACCTTCCTCATGTAGCAGACTTGGTAAGCAGTGTAACGAAGGTAAATTATTCCTTAAGTGAAAGTTGTTTTTGACATGAATATTGCATGCTTACAACTCTGTTATTATATATTAAATCAAATAACCCAAAATTTTTTTGTTTAGAATAAGTTATTAACTTATCACTTCTCTTTCTGTTTGGATCTGTGTTAAATGTATCCACTTCTGATACTTCTTTTTTTTTTCCATGCACACATACATTATATAAACTGAATGAGAACAATCATGTGAGAAAAGAGTGAAACAAACCAAAAGAAGTTTCTCTACAATGTTTGTACATGTAAAAAAATAAGCAACTGACTAGTGTTTGGTGGTTAAGTGTGTATTGTTATTACAAATGTGAAATTTGAATGATTTGATATTGATAAAAGTGAAATGACAAAGTAAATATTGACCGTCAGAACCTTGAAATAATATTCCTCTGTCATAACTAATGCATTAACTTCACAATTTTTCAGGTCATAGACAGTCTAACTGAAAAGAAGAAGAATATATATAAATTAATAAAAACAATGATTGACTATTGGATGATCTGCAGATGTCATTCATGGGACAAGCTGACATTAATCAGTGGCATGCATTATGCTTTCTATTGGAAGAATCATAGCCCTCTCAGCATCAATCATGTATTTCCTCCAATTTGAGTCCTATTCTAACTTAAAAACTTTATATGGTCACATTTTGTATTGGAGCATAAGATTTTTAACTTGCTTTATGTGTTTGGCTGACTCCTGAGCTTTTGTGGTTTTTCCCTTTGCTTTAGTCAGTTCTTTTCAACCTTTCTTATCTTCTTTGAACTTGTTTCTTGAAATTGTACTTATCCAGGTGAGCTTTCTGGTTTCTATGTTTATCTTCAAGTAATTCAAATATGCAAGAAAGAGAGGTGACTGCAAAATTTCTTCATTGTTGTACATCAACCTGGGAACTCAATCTGACTGAAGATTGATAGATTAGTTGTCACAGGAATGTTATGACTTCTGTATAACCCAAGAATGACTCAATTATGGAAAAAGGTGTAATTTTAAAGCATAGGAGTAAATTTCAAGTATTGGTTTGTTTGACAGAACATTATATACCAAATATACTTAAACAATGCAGTGTATGAAATGTACTGTGAGTGATTTATTGTTAACATTCTTATGATATTAAAATACTTCCCTCCTTTCTAGACATTATTATAGCCTAGCCTAACTCTGTTTCATGACAAATTTTTGTAAAAACACTACTTATAAGGCAATCCTTAACAGTGACTCTCCGGGATTGTTTGTTCTGTTTGTTGAAGGTAACCCAAGGAAATTACAGTAAAGTATTATGGAGTTTCACTTTGAAGTTTAATGTGTCAAAAGGTTGTTACAGTGGTAAACCTCTTTCTAGTTTAACCATAAGTACTAGTGTGTTAAAGAATTCTTTCTTACCTAAACATTTCTCAATATCTCTCACTTGTCAACACCTTTTTATTAGGCTAGACTTCATCTTCTAGTAGTTAAGCTACCTTTTACTTTGGGAAAAGGAAGACAGGTACACGTTTCACTTTTTGTACCACTTCACATTTGTTGTGGCCTGGCATGGCCAGGTGGTTAGGGCGCTTGACTCGCAATCTGAGGGTCGGGGGTTCGAATCACCATCCTAACAAACATGCTCACCCTTTCAGCCATGGGAGCATTATAAAGTGATAGTCAATCCCACTATTTGTTGGTAAAAGAGTAGCCCAAGAGTTGGGGGTGGGTGGTGATGATAGCTGCCTTCCCTCTAGTCTTTCATTGCTAAATTAGAGATGACTAGTGCAGATAACACTCGTGTAGCTTTGTGTAAAATTCAAAAACAAACAAAAAAAAAAAACACATTTTTGCTTTTTTCTCACCTCATTTTAGGATCTATAGGTGTCTTAACTTTTAGACACATATCTGAAGCAGAATTTTCTATAGATTAAATTTTTATCTTTATGCTTATACACTTTAAAACTTACAGGTATGTACATTTTTATTTCATCATATTTCATATCTAATTTTATAATGGAAACTTTCTTCATTCCAGACATGACATGTTTGCCTATGACCAAGTTGTCATGAACTTGTCCTACTTTTTCATGACCAAATTTTAGTGTATGAAAGTGTGTGTGTGTGTGTGGGCATAACATCAAAAATTCATTTCGTGGAGAATGACAAGTAATAAAACGTAAATCTGTAAATTTTTTTTAATAAGAACTGATATCTTAAATGACAACTGTTCAGTTATTTTATGGCTATTTAATGATAACTAAAAAATAAATAGGGCCTACTTAGAATCTATCTTAATAGGAAATGAAACAACTGTAATAAGAGCAGGAGTGAAATTTTCAAACAAAAGTAGAGGTACTCAGCTGGGTGAAGTAAACCTGTTTTTGAAAAAGTACAGAATGTAAAGTAAATTACTCATTATAATATAGTTATTAATTGGGCAAAGCATAATTTTTATATCTTTCAATCTTATTTGGTTACGGAGCCATAAACTAGAAAATTATACCCCTTTTGCTATGCCCACCTGTCACATCCTCTCTGTTAGAATTTGCCAATACTTCTCGCGGACGTTTAGACTATAATATTTATAACCGATAGAAAAACCAATATTTTAATCTATCTAATGAAGTGTCATATTACATTGGTTTTTGTACAGAGGATTGTGTATTTTGCTTCCAATTCTAACTTTATTCCATGGAAAACACACTCACAAGCTTAGCTGAATTTTTAATGGCTTTTATTGTGTAGTTAGATAGCCAGAAAAATTTATAGTTATGGGACAATGTCTGCTTTTCACATGTTATTATTCTGTGTTCATAAGTGCATTATTTAATTAGATAAAAATTATTTAGCTTGGTAGTACCATTAATATAAAAAAAAAAGTAGGCTTAACTTTCATTGACAGTCGACAACAACAAATAAGAAGACCCAGATAAATACTATATTTACTGTTTTTCATGTATATTCTTTATTTATTATTATAAAAGTAATTAAAATGTAAAAATTGGAAGCTTTTTAGGTTAGATAAGATAGAATAAAGAATGATAATATTTTTAATGAGGTATGCTCACAATCAGCCGACGAGTAGTCTGTGCATTATGTAATTTTGATACTGTAACGTGGCATGTTTGCCATGTGATTTACAACTTGTATGTTACAAATATTAGTTAGATATGGTTCAAAGGGCAATAAAATAAAAAAATCTAAGTATAAATAGGTGTATACTGTTATGAACTTTAAGTTGTTTCAAATATGTAGTCATTCTAGAAAGAAAAAAGGATGATTTAGATTTATTTTTAATGATGGTTATGAGGTTGGGCAAAGTGACCAACTTTGTATAAAGTTAGGGTAGAGAAAATAACTGATAAAATAAAAACAGTTTAAATTTACTTAGGATGTTTTAGAGATTATGCAAATGAAATTTGAGTTTTCAAATGAAGAAAAGTATTTTTTATCTTAACATGAAAATCACTTTGCACTTGGAGCACTTAACACTTTGACTCTATATAGTCATGGAGAAGTTTTAGTAAAGATACTTAATTAAAAATTCTGTATTTTTTTTTTTTTTTTTTATTATATATATATATATATATATATATATATATATAA
>NW_013666992.1:239829-246306 GCF_000517525.1 Limulus polyphemus | reverse complement strand
CTGAAAGTTTGTCAAATTTCGTGACGATACATTAAGTACTTACAGAGTAATAGTATGTATACTACCAGGTAACCATGGTTGTTACAAGGCCATGTAAAATGCAGGAGCCCATTGTGATAGGATTAAGACAAATGTAAGTTACATTTGCAGTTAATACAAATAATATATGAATATTAGCCCTTTTAAAACCAACTGAGTTTCTTTCATGTGCACATCTACATATCAGATTTCATAATTTAAGTACAAATAATAATACTAACAATATTCCAACAATGTTTTATTCCAAAATGAGTTAGAATTGACATTTTGTCATTTTATAACATTTATTTAGTATAATTTCCAAACAATAATCATACTTGCTAACCTATAAACAGGGTTTTACATGCTAAGCAACTATCATCTCTTGAGAATACAATTAGTCATTTTTCTCTCACCATTTTCCTTCTCTGTCTGAAGCTTTAGTAGTACAAGCTACTGTTCACATCACATGCTGTGAGGTCATAAATTGGGAACAACTAGTATTCTCAAGCATCTTTAAAAATAGCCTCGGGAAACGTTTAAATACCATACAGCTTACTTTCAGCCTTATTAGGTTTAGAGTGTGGTAGCAATAGTAAAATATTCTGGTGACTAAAATGTTACACAAATCCTTACTTATTGAATATTATTAAGATTATATAAAATGATAAAACCCTATAACCTTTATAGCTTTACATTAAAACTTCTTGAACCTTCTTGTTTTTCTGTCATCATGATTGTTAAGTTTATAATATTGAAACAATACACATACATAAAATAAATTATTAAAAACAAAATATATTTATTAGGTATAAATTGATTTTGACCAAGAACGTTGTTAACAAAAATACTTCTACCTAGCATGACCTAACACTGTTGTATTGATGACATCTCTTATACATAGCTTTAGCTTCCTATTAATTATGTTCATGCACTGTGTGGGAATTACTATTTGTGATCATGTTTCATCTTACCAGATACTTGGTGGTTTTCTTGGTATCAGCTAAGCCTCCTTTCTATGGAATCTTCTTCAAGCAAGGAATCTGGAGTCCTACAAGCGTTATCTTTTCTTGTTCAAATTTCTTACGCAGATTCTTTCATATCCCATTTTTATAATGTCATCTAACTCTACACCAGCTCAATAACTTTCTAGCTCTCTTCCTCAGCCAAGATACATCACACTAGATTTTAAGGACTGTTTTCTACTCTTCATACTTGTACCCATTGAAAAGGTTAAAACAAAAAACTTAGACTTTTTTTTTAGTTCATGTGGTGGCAGTAACCTTCTAGAATAGAATATGCCTGGTACTTCTCATTACCTGCTCCTATTTTAGTTAGGATGGTGTGATGTTTTTAATTCAGATGACTCATCATTGTTTGAATTGCTTCACTATTACAAATTAATCAGAATCAACTCTGTGGAAATTTCTTCACACTAGGAGTTATACATTTGTTCCACAGGTCACTCTTAATACAGCACAACTGGCAGGGTTGGGAATTTCTTGTTGTAAAGGCCCTTTTCTCCAAGAAACAAGTTTCTTTTTTAATGTAGTATGTTACCATTGAAACAGAAGTAGAATTTTTTATGGGGTTCTTCTAAGAGATCATATCTGCTTTCAGCGGGTAACCTTTATTTACTAATAGTTGGAAATATAAGATCATGGCCCTGACCAGATGTTCCATTGATTAACTTGATGCCATTCTCTTTTTGTTGGTTAGCTTCACACAATCTTTGCTGTTGCTTTCCTTCTTTCAAGAATAATGGGCATCTATTTGCTTCCCCTGGTCCCATTTCCTCACATATTTGGGGATTGTAGTTAATATTTACAATGTAGATAACATATTATAATATAATATAACCTATTTTCCAAGTACCACATTTCCCTCTTTCCTGATTTTAGGTCATCCTCAACCTTTAATTTAAAAATGTATAAAAGCAAATCAAAAAACCATACATCATGTACCTTATTTCTTATACAATAAGACATTAGACAAGACTGACAAGTAAAACCTATTAAAAAAAATTCAAATTACAATAATGAAAGTTACAATTTTAAACCAGATTTTTCTTACATTTTGAGAATATAGGTAGTTTAAGCAATAGAATGAATATGAGTGAAACTTATGGCAATTCTTGTCACAAAGACAAGAGTCAATATTTTAATCATACATAACAAGAAGTTAGGATTGAAAGATGAGTTCTCATAAGGGTTCTGATTAATCAGAAAGTTTGCCAAAAGTGTAGGGTTGAATTCTGTGATGGCTCAGTCACATCTACTAACTATTGTTGTGTTCTAGTGCCATTTCTACAGGTTTACATGTACTTACTGTAAGTTAGAGTTGAATTCTGTGATGGCTCAGTCACATCTACTAACTATTGTTGTGTTCTAGTGCCATTTCTACAGGTTTACATGTACTTACTGTAAGTTAGGGTTGAATTCTGCGATGGCTCAGTCATATCTACTAACTATTGTTGTGTTCTAGTGCCATTTCTACAGGTTTACATGTACTTACTGTAAGTTAGGGTTGAATTCTGTGATGGCTCAGTCACATCTACTAACTATTGTCCTGTTCTAGTGCCATTTCTACAGGTTTACATGTACTTACTGTAAGTTAGGGTTAAATTCTGTGATGGCTCAGTCACATCTACTAACTATTGTCCTGTTCTAGTGCCATTTCTACAGGTTTACATGTACTTACTGTAAATTAGGGTTGAATTCTGTGATGGCTCAGTCACATCTACTAACTATTGTTGTGTTCTAGTGCCATTTCTACAGGTTAGGGTTGAATTCTGTGATGGCTCAGTCACATCTACTAACTATTGTCTTGTTCTAGTTCTATTTCTACAGGTTTACCTGTACTTACTGTAAGTCAGGGTTGAATTCTGTGATGGCTCAGTCACATCTACTAACTATTGTTGTGTTCTAGTGCCACTTCTACAGGTTTACATGTACTTACTGTAAGTTATCTGTAGATGATGAATCCCTTACCTGTGGATGATGTGGTCAACCATAATTTGTTAGGATCATGCACTTGACCAACCCAACAGTCATGCTGTCCATCATGTTTTATCCTTGAGATTGAGAGAACAGCTAGAGCAGCCACCTGTAATCTACCCCTATTCCTTCCATCACTGTCTGATTGTTATATGAACGGAGCCCAGGTCTAATGGGAAAGGAAGGAGATAAATCTATAAAGACTGTTTCCTACAAGAATAACTTAAATGGGCTATTTAAAGAGGCAACCTTTTGCTTCTGATCATCAGAATCCATTAATACAGATATTTCATTTTCCTATGACTTCATCTTAGTACAAGTGAAGTATAACATGAAGATCCTAGCAGTGAGACAGCTCCAACTGATTGATTCCATTCACCAGTGGCACTTCAAGTCTCATTTCTGGTGATGGGTGATAATGGTCAGTAGTGGGGCTAAATTCTACAGGTCAAAATCAACCTAAATAGACCTTCCCACTTGATCTGAGGGACTCCAGCCTTCAAGTCATTGCTACAGCCTTTAGTCTTCCATGTTTCAGTGAGCTAAGAGTGATTTTCAGGAAAGTTTTAGGCTGTGGTTCCTCTTCCTGAGTTTATGGCTCCATCAAGATTGTAAACACGGTCCTTTGCTGTAGTGGCTGTAATTGGTGCTACTACACAATGCAAAGGAGCACAGAAAAGTATGCCCTTCAATAAATTAGTAAACATCCACCAAAAACAAATCCTATGGTCACAGCACCAAAATATAACTTTACTATCTTATTTTATGGTATTTTCAGGTGTCTGGATTACCTTACAGGTAAGAAAAGTACCAGTAACAAGATATACAGCAGAAAATGTCATGTGGAGTTAAAAACTGGATATTTGTCTTCAAAAAAATAGACACAAAGATGACTGCATGAAAACAACAGGCAGTATCTCTTTCTTTTACCAGATGAAATTTTGTATGAAGACTGAGAGAACATAACATTATATACACAAAACAATAACATTATCAATATCTGAAGACAGGTGCTACCTACGTCTCTTGTCATCCCATAAGTGAAAATAAGTTGGCATACAGCAATACATTTCTAAAATTAAGACTAATATTGCTAGAAAAAGTAGATACAATATCAAAATTAAGTCATCAACATCATCTACTATGTAAAGATGATAAGCCAGTCAGCTGTCATGCCGATATCTTGGCTGTTGCAATATCAATTGACATACAATTTGCACGAAACAATGCCATTTTCTGCCATGACAGGCAAGTTTGTCTTTTTAATATATGACTATAACCATACATATTAAATGTAAATTTTTGGTATTTTCAGAAGTTGAAAAATTTCATAGCACTGAGACTGATAGCTTGTGAATGGATGGGCTTATTAAAATTAAGAAATGTGCCTTGCTTGAAATAATGGACCATCATTTATATATCCAAAGAAAGAAAAGAGAGCTTGCAAATGCTAGCTCTGACTGTTAAAAATCTCCAGACTAAAACTGTCGCCTATACTGTAAAATGAACACAAGATACCACGTAAAATATTGATTTTCTCATCCTTCACTTTTAAGTTTTATTTCCAAGATATGCATATGAAGAATTGCAGAAGTACTTCATTTGTATCTCATAAGGCAAAAAAAATACTCAATAATTTAATTGAAAATTTGAATGTTATTTTGTTTCTTTTATTTTCCTAGGTTTCTCTCTGTAAACGAAGACTTACAGAAACTTTGGAAGCTGGTCTGATTGGTGCTATGGCTTTGGTAGTACACATTATTCCTTATCTATCTGATTCTACATTAATGGACCAACTGCAGGTAAAGAGCATTATATTTACTGTTTGTAAGGCATTTGTCATTTTGCATCATAAAAAGCTGTTATGTAACAATGTGAATAAGCACAGTTGAAAGGTAACAAACTATTTACTTAAAGTGAATGGGGTGTCTACAATAAATATTTAGGTATTATTTTTTGTTGTTTCCTTTAAGAATTTGATAGCTTTATATTTATCTGTACTCTGAAGTTCTTGACAAAATGTTGTGTCAAATTAAGAGGGACACTATACACACCATTAATTTGTTCTTTTATTCAACAAGTTTCACTCTCATCAGTTTTGTCTTTTGTGTAGAAAAATGAGAAAGTTTGGAAGTTGCAAACAGTTTTAACATTTCTCCCACACTTTTATATATATATTTAATGTTGAAGAGACCTTGCACACACAATTCTTTTGATAACCCTTATTCTACGAGTAGCTCACCTAGAATTGAGTAAAATTCTTTAACATGACTTAAGTTATTCTAAAAACTAGTCTACTAGTGAAAATGAAGCATGCAAATGATTTATTTTTTTTTACTTCTGATTTTATAAAAATCCAAGGAAAAACTTGAAGGTGTGGGGAAGTTAACTTTTATAACATTATTGAGGTGGAGTAAAACTTTTCAGGTGACATTTGCATATGAAATGACAAAATATTTTGTTTCAGTAAATAATTGACTTATCCAACTATATTCTCTAGTCTTGATTGCCACCAATCTTTGTCTTCAGTTTTTGTTAAGATTCATTTCAATGGGACTGTAAAGTGTTAAATGAACAGTTGAGTTGGCATTCCATATACCTAATCAAATACACCTCAGGTGTGAAAAAAGGTGTGGCCAAAAAAGGATTCAGCGTGTGACTCAAAGGAATGAAATCAAAATTGGCAGCCAAACTGGTAGCTATACTTATAGCATTGATAATAATTTTACAGTAAATATTCATTCATTAGTTAGCCAGTCCATGTTTTTTGTTCAACTTTGGGCATGATGGTGATTTCATTCCTTTGAGTCACATGCTCAGTCCTTTCTTGGCTGTGCCTTTTTCTCACACTTAAGGTGTTTTTGATTAGATATGACTTTTTGTCAAAACACATCAACAAACCTGTACTTTACAGAACCAACCGGATTCTTTAAAATATTTGGTGGTAGTATTTCCTCTCTAAAACAGTGTTAATAACTTTCTTTATAGTAACACCATGGAAACTAGATTAACAGTTTTTCTTGTCATCACCCACATGCACTTGGTACAGCTATATCAAGTATCATTATTTATGCTAGCTGCTTTAGCTAATATCACATGATGCTAAATGCACTTTAATTAGGAGAATTTAATAAAATTCTGATATGATACATACCCCTCTCACACAAAACTTTTCCTAATCTTCATCTGCCCTCTAATGCATAAAAAAAATTATTCTTGCTTGACTCACTAGCCTTTATACCCCCTCAGTTAAAGCTGCTTATTTAGCATGCATAGTGTATTCAAATTCAATGATGAGGAGCCCACTTTGAGACTAATAATGGTTGGAGACGGCTGGAATGGGTAATGAAGAAAAACTTTAATATAAGTTTAACATCACAGTAAATGTACAACGTTTCAACAAGGTTTTGTACCAGATGATGACAAAACCTTGTCGAAACGTTGTACATTTACTGTGATGTTA
>NW_013666992.1:238016-239059 GCF_000517525.1 Limulus polyphemus | reverse complement strand
TTCATTCTAGAATGAAAGAAGCATAATTTATATTTATTTCCTAATTTTTTATGGTGATTGCGAGATCTGTCAAATCTACTGAACTTGTACAGAGATTCGTTATTGAAAATAACAGATAAAATAGTTTTTTCTTTTTTTTCTTCACATGTGAAATTTGAAAATTTTCTGATGCATAAAAGTATTTTTAATCTTAAAATAAATACTACTTTGCATGATAGACAGACAACATGCAAAAAGAAAAAAAACATTAGAAAAACATTGCTTTACAGATCCTTAACACTTAATAAAAAAAAAAACTGATATTTTGCATATGAAAGCATTGTAGTACTTACAAATAATGTACCAAATTTCATTAACATTCACTTACTAATTTAAAAGTTATAGCATGAAAACTGTAACAAGCACAAAATGATTGAGGTCAGTCCCAGGGACATATCCCGTGCCGAAAGAGTTATTTGGTAGAGATTTGTTCTTCTTCACCTTTCCTCCTATTACTTCCGGCTCTTCCAGTAGCTCAATGGTAAGTATTTTGACTTGTATACTACAAACTGCATTGCTATGTCTGTGGTAGGCGTGTCTTTAGTGCCCATTGTCCTTATTTCCACACTTGAACATTCAGTATTTCATGTCATCATTGTTCTGACTTTGGTAAGTTGGATATTTCTACGTTCTCTGTCTACGTCATTTTTAATTGGATTGTTGGTTAGATATTAGTTGGTACTTTGTTTTCTTGGTGTATTTATACAATTTGTAAGTTTGATATTAGTAATTCCTTTGAAAAAATATTGAAATGTATCTAGTCAACAGTTTGATATTAAGAGTACTTTATGTTTATCTCTGTAATAGTAATTTATGGTTATCTCTGAATCAGAGGTTCCCAAACTTTTTAGAATCGCGACCTACTATTCATGACCACAGCTTATGGCGACCCACTCAAATTTACTGGGCAAAAACATATAAAAAATATTATTTATTCATATTCACGTATTTCTAATTACATTTAAAAATTAACTACTACGTACTTTCTAATAACATTTCCTAGA
>NW_013666992.1:224842-237874 GCF_000517525.1 Limulus polyphemus | reverse complement strand
AATTGATTCCTTTTTACGATGACAATGATTAAATTGTAGAGCATGATCAACCCTGATTCGTTAAGCTCGTCAAAACTAACATACTGCTTGATACAACAACAGCCTGGCAATGAAAGCCTGAGTCTTGAACTATCTTGACAGACAGCGTTTAATAGAAGCTAATGCGTAATTCTAGTATAACTTTTTATGACCCACTAACATTCCGCTTGTGACCCAACAGTGGGTCGCGACCCGTAGTTTGGGAAACTCTGCTCTGAATTATTCTTTCTTAAACATTGTTAAATATGACTTATAATCCTCATCTTGGTAAAGTTCGGAACATTTTGCTTTTTTTTTTAATGCAAGGCACCAATTTTTCTCCATTTAATTTGTTCTTTCTTGCTAGCAGTTATTTAATACTTGTATTATTCTTATGTCTTTGTTACATATTCAGATCCAGCTTGGTGGTGAGTGTTGCTTGGTCAGTTACTTTTAAGGTTATAACACACACTGTTAAGATCAGATGTTCTGCAAGACCACTAGCAGCTTACCTAATGGTGTGTGTGTCTCGTATATATATCTATATATCTATTCCGTACTTTCCAGACTGCCACTCATGGACTATCATGATTATAGCAGAAGGGGATTTCTGCCCATCCCTGCTGCTCCCTCAATTGAATAAATTGGGAACAGTCTGCTTTTCAGAATAGGGTTTTGTAGTCACCCATTGCATTCTCTCTGGTGTGTCGTTCCTCTGTACTCCCCTCTGCCTTTTACTCTACCTTCCTCAAGTGGAGTTTGGGAGTCTTTACCACTTTCCAGTTCCTAGCTGTTGGGGTGGTGGACCATGGAAGCTTTTTAGGGACTGTTGCATACATGTAGTAACAATATTTCTCTCTGCACTCTTTTGAGAGGAGGGCAAAGCTGGGAACCTTCTCCTTCTTAGGTTACTGTTCAAGGAGGTCCCCTCCCCCCAATCTTGGCAATTTTGGTAACAGGGTGAATTTTCCCTGCTCAGGGAACTTAGGCTACCTTTTAATGCCAGTTGTGGGACATATGATACTCTGTTCCTATGATTGGGCAGATGTTCCACATCCTACTCATAATTCTGGGTGAACGTGGTTTTCTTCCCTGCTCTTACAGTTGAGTGGATTTTGTTCTTTTCCTGCTCATAATACCAGCTACAAGAGAAATCCCTGTCCTTATGGTTGAGTTGAGGAATTGTATAAAATGCAATGTGTGTGAAACAGAGAATTAAAATCCATATCCCAACATAATGCAAGATAGAATGAAAGCACACACATTAAAAAAAATCATGTGTAGTCAGTATTAAAGACTGAAATTAAGCAAGAAATATGTCCAAGTTGAATGGTGCCAATCGAGAAAGTGAAGTACTTAAAATGTAATCCAGAGGGATCCAGCTGCTCCAGGAGTGTGTTTCATGCTCCTATTGGTGGATGATCATTGCATGTGCTATGCATGCTAAATGATCAGCTTGAACCAAGGGAGTATAAAGGCTAGTGAGTCAAACAAGAATACATTTTTTTTAATGCATTAAAGGGCAGATGAAGATCGGGAAAAGCTTTTATGTGAGAAAGGTAAGTGTCTATTGTAAAGCAATCTTCAGTGTAGGAAAAATGATAAATTTAGTAAACTTGTGCTTAAAAGTTGGCAATAAATAATGAATAATAACCATCTACTCATATGATACCTTTGGAAACATCAGTTGGAAATTGCTAATCTAGTTTGCTTGGCCTAGCCAATACTATGTATCTGCACATGCTTTCACCTTGTAATTTTGCTGCTATAAATCAGCTGTCTTTGATCTGAATGACAAAAAAACTAAAAACAGTTCACCTCTACTCTTAGGTGAAGTTGAAGTAAAACTATTAGACTGATAGCTCACGTGATGTTTTGCGTAGGCATGTGCAAAAATTTTGGTCACAATCGAATGGATTTTGTTGAATAACTTTGCACATGTGCCTTATATTTAGACCAAATTTGACAATTATAGATTATAAGTATCTATCAGTGTACCAAATTTGAAAAAATCCATGAAAGTTAAGTATGTTTTTCTATCAAATAAAGTTTTTGTACTTTGATGCGAAGAAAAGAAAAAAGTATGAAATTCAATCGATATTGGAGATTTTATATTTTGTGTATTTCATAGTGGATTGCCTTGAAATTTGGTATGTAAAGTAAGGGTTCAGTAGAACACATCCACTGAAAAATATGTTATAGTTTGGATTACCATAGTCTGAACTACAGAAAGTGGAAAACCATCACTCCTGTTCATAACACACAATGTATCCTGCAGGTTGTTTTGGCCACACAACACACTACCATGTGTTTTGATCTGAGTTGTAAAGAGAATTAATAATGCTTGGTCCCAGTCTTTGCTCTCGCAAGAGAGAGAGAGTCACTTATAATTACAGGGAAATTCATCCTCGGAGTTAGTAGAAGTCCATAAGAACATCTTCCATTATAATGGTTTTCAGCTAGTTTTCTTTTGGTCAGAATACATTAATTTTTTTTTTTTTTAAGTGCATTGTAAATATTGAACTGTAGAGCAGGAATTAAAATAAATCTACAGTAAAATGAGAACTACTAATATTTGTTTTAACTTTTTTGAGGCATGAACTGCATTTTTCAATGATTTTTTTTTTCTGCTTTTGTTTTTTAACAGGATGTTATCATTAAAGACATCATTTATCCTGTAGTTCGACTAGTTTCTTCTCTTCGAATCACTTTTCCTCGAGGTGTTCAATCTAGAACCATTGTCACACATAAGCTCATAGACAGTCTATATATGCTTGGACTTCGTATAGGATTCGAGATGACCCGTAAATATTTGTCATTAGTACTCCAAAGGTTTTTTGCTTCATTTGATCGAGCTTATGAAAACCATGAAAATAATGATAAACTTGAGCTGTCAACCTCAAATACTTTTCTCTTTGGTAATTATTGAATGTTTTTTATAAGTCTTTGTTGAATTTACAGTATTAATAAATCCAGAGTTTAATAAATCAATTCAAGTTGTATTGCATGTTTTCATCTATGTTTAACACTAACTGTAATTTAAGAAATTAATTGATCTTCAGGAATGATGAAGCCTTTTTAGTTTATATTTCTCAGGAAAGTAAATAAGATGAGCTTATTACAAATCCATAGTTAATTTTTAGGTGTACTTTCCAGAAATCATGGCTGTATATTGAATTGATCTTAAATATAAATAGATTCTTAAACATGATAAAATTATATTTCTTTCACTTCACTTCAGTTGCTTTGTTTGTTCATGATAAGAAGGCATTGGACCACATTATAGTAACTACACCAAAATTTCCTCTCTTAAATGAAACTACATGATAAGATAAACAGGATTTTTAGAATAATAGAGCTGCAACAATGCAACCATTTTATGTGATGATGCTTTTTTTTTAATACTAAGTACTGGTGAAAATACTTCAGTTACTACCACAGAGTTATCAGCTTCAAGATAAATACTTTCATGACTGTGAAGTCACTTTAAACAAGTTATTTTCAGTGACAATCTCTCTTTCAAAAACTTTGCTTGACCCGAATAAAGTTTACTACCATATAACTTTGTGGTTAAAAGTATACTAAAATATTTTTAGAAGACTTCAAAGTTCCCATTTTAAATGTTAATATATGGAGAATTTACCAGAAATCAGAACGTTTTTGTTGTAAATGTTTTAAAAGTTGTACGAATTTTAAAGTTAATCTAAAATTTTCATTTATCTTAAAGTCAGTCATGAAAGTTTTGAAAATTATTCTATATCATGTGGTTGTAGGAGGTACTCCTCAGTCTGCTGAAGACTACCTGGAGATCAAGAAAAATTCACAAACCAATGAATATACAATTGGCACTCCTGTTCGCATCAGTAACTTGATAATTGGAAGTAAAACATCCATTGATAGCTTATCACCACCAACAAAAGGTAAAAATGGGACACTTTAAATAAAAGCTATATATTGAAAGATTTTTGTTAATAAATAAAAAATTTATGGGAAAGATTTTTAAATATTCTATAACCTCAAGCTTCTTTTTCATCTCACTTTGATCTCTTGACACCAAATGCTTAGTCTTTCACTTAAATTAGATGTGTCCAATTTTTTATTTTACTGCACAAAATTGGCAAGGCATTGTATGTTCTTGTAGAACTTTCTAAAACATCTGTATAGAACATGATTTTGATAATTGTTTTTTTTATATATATATGCATTTTCCTTTTTTAACATAGTGATTATTTTTGAAATTTCTCTTGAAATTAGAAGAAAAACCAACCACAAGTGACACTTTAAATCTTCAGACACCAAACACTAAAGGGGAAAAGTCTTCTCCCTCAAATCCAATCCGAGCAAAAGCCTTAGAAGAAATTAAACAAGTCTTCACGCCTGAATTAGCATATCTCTCATACATTCCATTTTGTAAGTTAGCTGGAGGGTAAGTATGTTTAACTTACTCTGTATGCTTCTTTCTTTAAAAATAACGTAGTGTAAAATATTTTGATTATTTATAGATATGAGTAAAATTTGATTCCATTTTTGCTTGAATACAAGTTTAGATTCTCAACTTGCTTTTAAAAATGCTCACTCCTACAGTATTATTGTTTTTTTATAAGAATGATTAATTTTCTATTAACAATGGTAATTTTTAAATTGAGCTTATACAGACTTGATAAATCCATTGAAGTATGTAGCTGGTTCATTTAATCAACTTATACTTGTTTAAATATTGCAGAATCCATATGGAACAGACCTTGAAAAATGATGAGTTGATCCGGCACCTTTGTATGACATACGACAATGAAATATCCAATGAAGCATCAGGTCTTCATTCCTCCGATGAGACAGAAAAGTTGTCAAAGAGTCATCAGAGGATGCCCTCTTTAGGTAGATGTTCACTGCTGTTTTTCATGATTTTCTACCAGTATTTCAATTTTGTTCTAACTATATATTGATTAAGTTTTTAGTGTCATATGATTTAATCTGAATGTGTGAAATTCTACGTTGATAAATAGTTAATAAATACATATTCCATTAGTTCCTTATCAAGCTGTTGTCAGACCTAAAGTTTTTTTATGAAAGAACTCGTGTATTTTATAAGTAAATTTAGCCTCTTTTTTTTTTTTTCTAACCTTGTGAGGTGTTCAGTTGATTGGGCGGTTAGTTTTTATACATATATATGGGTAGTAATTTAAAGTAGTGGAATCTTAAATAGTGAATTTTGATTTCCGTTACGGTACCTTCTCCCCTTTCACAAGATTAGCTTTTCCAGTTTTGTACTGCCCTCTATATGTGAACTTTTTTTCAAAATGCATGCCACGAGCTTTCCACATCCCTCTGTTGGAATCCAAAGTTCCAACATGTCTCTCATGCAAATCATCATGCATCGACTTTCCACCAATAGGAGAGCACTACTATCATGTGACACATGTGACTCCCTCCACGCACCACTACCGAACTATCACCTTAAAGTTTGGCAGAAGACGTGAGCACCGGAAGATAGTGGGGAGGAAGGGTGGGAAGTGTAAGTGAAGGGAAGTACCTATCGGAAATACGTTTTCATATATGAAAATTATAACTTCCAATACAGTACTTTCCCTCCACTCACAAGATTAGCTTGAATCCCACATTGAAAAGGAGAACGGACCTATGCGAGGAAAGAACAGGCTTATCCCCCGAAAACATCCGAAGGACAAAACTGGGAATGAGAGAAACAGAAAAGACTATCTGAGGAGGGGCACCACACCACTTATGAACCAGGTATCTCTTCGGCATGAACAGATGGGATCAAAACATGGCTGAATATGAAGGGAGCACATGCACGAGGGGGAGAGGATAGGTCAGTAATGTGATCCCAATCAGAGAAACAGATACACTCAATCCCACATGATGACAGTGGGTAATGGAAGATGCCCCCCATGGTGTATAGTGCTAGGGCACGTTGGACCATACTCCGTAAGTCAACTACATCCAAAACCTCACTCATTGGGTACCGACATCCATGTTAGGGTAGGATGAGGATCATACTGTATTCACCTCAAGCCATAGAGTCGTGAATGTACATATAATATAAACTCCAGGAAACATCATGAGATGAGTATTGAGTTAGGGACCCAGCAATGTGTCATCTGGTATCCAAGGGGGAGTCCATAGCATGCAATCAACCCCCGCAACTGCGAAACCAGACTGAAATGTGCACAAGTCTGTAACATCCTCGTAATTCTGAGAATGAGGGAATGCCCAGGACAGAAGCATAAATAGACCACGTAGACATGCTGCGACCAACAACACAGAAGACAGTCAAGGGAGGAAGATGGACAACCTGAAACCTGAGTGAAGGCTTATGTGATGGGTTCACTCGATCTCTAAAACCTCATTTGCTGGAAACTGACACCCACATGAGGGTAGGAGTGGTGAACTGCATTTAGGCATCTCACTCCGGGCATGTCACTCATCTGGAGGATTTTGTAACTCCTTCTACACTGGCAGAACACCACCACCCTACTCTGAACTGAATGGTTATAGCCTTCTTTGTGGAACCCATTCAGCAGGTTGCCTCTATGGTCAACCGCCCCAGCAGCTTGGAACTGGTAAGTGGTAAGGACTCCCGTACTCCACTGGAAGAAAGGGGGGAAGAAGTGTGTTGGAGAATCTGGAGAGACTGCTACACCCAAGACAGTGCAATGGGAGATCACAAAACCTATTTTGAAAAGCAGAACATACCATATAGGAAAATTATAACTTTCATGTTTTTTTTTCTTGTAGGCCTGGAGGAAGGTATAGCAAGTGGAGAGTTTGGCAAAAATGTTGCTATTGTTGGAAATCGTATTGACATTCAGCTTGGTGAAGAGAGCCATCTGGTAGTGGGAGGAGAAAAACTAGTTACTTCAGCCATGTCAGAGAATACAAGGACTGCAGAGATGCCAAAATTTGACATTAGTATGATTATGAAGTAATTGTTGAGTTTCTATAATTTTTTTTCCTTTATATGCTCTGATAATTTGATAATATAATAATTATAATAAATGTATATATAATGATTATAAGAATAAACAGTTTTCAACCAATTATCAAAAATATAATAAATATACAATTGTACAACATCAAACATTTTCTCATGCTCTGTACATGCTGTGTGGTAATCTACATGTGTAATTAGTGTCCAAAAGACATTATGTGCTCTTTAAACAAGGTATATACCTTGTTACTTTTTGTGTTTGAATGTGAGATCAGAATTAAGGTTTGAATTGCTTTTAATTATTCATTTCTAAAACAAATTGTTAATAAAATGTATATCAAGTAAATATTCTAAATCTGAACATTTTATTTATTGTTTTATTTTATAGGTGAATTGAAAAGTTTAGACATAACTATTATGTAATTTGCCCTCAAGGGGGACTGTAAAAGATTAAACTTCATAAATACACAGAAATATTTTTGAAACCATCTATAGAAGATTAAGAAATTAAAAATGTCCAAATCTAACTACTGTTCATCGTATGTATGACTTTGGTTTTGGAATTTCTTGTATAAGGCACCACCTTACACTGTGCTGGAAGCCATATCTCATTTGAATTTCTAATATTTTTTATAAGTAAATTATTGATGTTCTGTCAGTGTTAAGCTTTGTCTTTTTGTTTGTTTCTCCTCCTCCCCTCTAGAAAAATGGACAACAATCAACGACACCTGAAAGGAAATTGGCTAGCTTATTGGGAACATGAAATTGGACGTAGTGACAAAGATTTTAAGTTCAACTTTAAACAAATTAAATTACAGGCTTTCACAGGTAACCAGTAATTGTACAATTGTTTTCACTTTCAAATAAATTTAAATTTTGTGGCTTTTGACTTTATTTTGTAAAATTAATAATTTTCATTTTGTACACTAAATCACTATGAGAATATTAGAAAATAAGTAAGATAGTAGAAAGTACTGAAAAAGATTTATCATTTAATTAGATGGATAAAAGTTTCTTGTAAGTATCGTGTAAACAAATTAGTATTATAGCACATGTTGTAAGTATCTGTTATATGCATGTGTTCTATCTTGTCTTTGTGTATTTCAAACATTGATCAAGCAATTAACCTTGACATTGATATAAAACCATGAAATATATCCCCTAGGTCACACAGGTGGAGTTCGAGCCATTGAAATCTTGGATAATGAGAATTCTTTTCTCACTGGGAGCAAAGATAAAACAGTAAAATTATGGGCATTACGAAGTTGTGGAGATGGAAACACATTATCTTCATGTCAGTGGACCTACCTTCATCACAAAAAGTCTGTATTTAGTGTTACTTTCTTGGAGTCACTTCGACTTGTGGGCTCCTGTGACAGTACAGTTCATGTACGTTACATTTTGTGATTAACTTAATTTTAGCTAAAATTAAGATTGATAATAAATAGATTTTATTGGATTTTTATTATTAACTTTCATTCAATAATATGTGAATATTTACAAATACACAAATTATTTTGAATTTATACCTTTACAAATTTCTTAAGTAATGGTAGTAAAAAAACCTAGTGTCTGAAAGAACAACTAGACAGTTATTTTTTATATATGATATAAAATTAGTTGTATTCTTTAACATTTATTGCATTTGATTGATTTATACTTTCTGCTGATAATAGCTTCTGCTATGTACCTGCCAGTTTTGTAAATTTTTAATAGATACTTTTTTAACTTCTCAAATTGCATAATTTTGCCATATTGCTTTTCTTTTCTTTATTTGTCACTGAGTTAAATCTTTTTATATAAATTGGTCATAACTTTATCCTGTACACTGTATTGCTTCTCTCTCAAATGTCTTAGTGTCAAGCATTGATTAATTGAGGCCCAAAATCAGCTATTGCATTGTTTGTTTCTGACTTTAGTTTTTTCAGCCAATCACAAAAACTGAAATGCTTAAAGACATAAGCTAAGTCATATTTTGCCATGCCACAAAAATTAATAAGTTAATCTGCTTATTTTAACTATCTTTGGATTGTGGCAGTGAAAGCTGAGGCTTGTGTCTCCTCTGCTCTACTAATGGTTCAGGCACCATTTCCCAGAAAGTCAACAGTTCTTTTCAGTGTGGAAGTCTCAGCATTTAAATAGATTCACAGATCTCATTTCAGATTAGCAGAACTAATCTGGCTGACTGCTCAGTCATGTTTTTCAACTTTGAAAGTTTGACATAGGTGAGAGATGAGTCTCTTAAAGAAGTGGCAGAGACCTTCAGTTTACAAGCAAAATAATTACTGATCTATTTAAATGTATTTCAGCCCATTTTCTGGTTACTAGTGACTACAGCCAGTATTGAAGATCAGTTGTACTGGTTGGTGATTATGTGTGAGTTCTGTAGAGGCTGTCTCAATTGATCTCTCAACAGCTAGGTTTATTGTTGCCTTGATGATTGCAAATTACAGTCATCCTCTTGCACAGGTTTGAAGTAAATGCAAGACAATCAGTTGAATAAGTAGCTTGGAAGACCATAAGACCAAATTGAAAATACAGACATGGCCCTTTGGACTTGCAACAAAATACCCATATCCAGGAGAAAACATTTCCTAGACCGTATTACATTCACAGGCTGTAGTTCAACCCCAATAGCTGTTTCCTTTTCAAAGTCATTAAAGACCTTTTCAACTCTAATAAAATCCAAAACGTGTAAAATCAAAAGAATTCAAATGAAAAATGGAAGAACTTGTCTGGCCTAAGCTCCACAAAAACAGTTAATTCCTAATAGTTGAATTTTTGGTATTCTAAGTTACATTCAAAACCAGCAGGCATGTTATTAGATTTCAAAATGGGAAGTTTAAGTTTTCAAGATTTGTGATGCAGAGCTGTAAGAAAATCATCTCAACTTGAAATAAAGAAAGTGACACAAAGTATGGTACATAAATTTCTGTAACTAAGACAATGGGAGAAAAAAAAATTTAATGTTGCAGAAAAGTGTACAACTTCATTAAGCAAAAATAAAACCAAAATTCAAGCAAGAAGCAACTGCCTGGATTTTCACTCAATCCTACATTCTAGCAGAACATCTCAGAATGCCATGTCAACAGGCAAGTCCCATTACAAAAGAAAAAGAAAAAATGAGGAAACCAGTTTCCAACTTGTGTGTCATCATTATTTGATCAACATGCTTGAAAATTTGCTGAGCTTTGCCCAATGAGTTATCCAGCAAGCAGGCCAGATGGTAAGATAGAAAAATTGTAGGCATAGACTTATAAAAGGTGATACAGTTTTTAGGGGCAAAATTAACAGAATTCAAGAGTGGACACATCCATGTAAAATTGGTACCCGAGTTCAGAAACTTGTATTAAAAATGAACTTTTATGAATAAAGATATACAAGGTTGAGTTTTTTTATATCAAAATAATGTTGAATATGCAAATTAGTAAATCACATGACAACCAAAGCTGATATAAAGTTATGGTGGAATGGCATGTATCAGAACTGTATTTTTACTTTGTTTGGCTTCTCTTATATATTACAGTGCCACCAAAAATTTGATCGCTTTTAGAAAGCTATTTTCAATGCAAAATATTCGTACATTCAGATCGTGCAGATTTATCTAAATCGGGGAATTAGAATTTCAAAGATGGGGATATCCGCTGTATATATTGGCATTGGAAAATAAAGGAATATGGATCAATTTGGGCCACCAGGACAATTCAGAATGAGACCTGTAACAAGTTGTACTCCAGCCTTGGTAAGCAAAATGCATTATCTTGTAACAGGTTAGAATCCACAAATACAGGTCAGTGACAGATGTCATCCACATGTCCCAGACAACAGTACACCATAATCAAGAAGGATATCTGAGTGGAAAAAGAAGCCAACATGATGGGTACACCAAAATAAAGCTTCCAGTCTTACCCTGCATTCAACTGTCACACAATTCAAGCAGCTGGAGAATGAAACTGTTATTCTTGCTATTCCATGTGAAAACGTACTTTTCAATTTGTCGGATGCAGTTCCCATGGATTTCTGTGTGAATGGACTGCTGAAATGGACACTGGAAAACTGTGATCCTTGCCGGAAGAAGTGGTGAATTTTGAACATGACAGCCTAATGATGAAGCTTTTTGCAATAGAAACTGTGCTAACTGTAGGGCTATTGTCAAGATGCACGGTCATTAGATGTAATGTGACCCGACCTGGTGACATGGACTGTATTCATGTAGTGAAGTATAGAGAGGTTTAATTTATGATTTCTTGAGTTATGTAAGTTCATATTTATTGGCTTTATTTAATCCTATTCTAACTTCTAACCTGAAAGACTAAGTTAGACATATAAAAATTAAATTTGGAAATCTGAAATGAACTCATCCTCTTTGCCTGAAAACTGAAATTATCATTTGTGTAAGTAATGGAAACCAGTCATAATTTTTAATATGATACCCTGAGCCTTCTTTTCTCTACAGGTTGAAGCTCTACACATGTAACTGGCATTATTTATCTAATTTTACACAAAACATTTCAAATGAAGTAACTGCTTTTTTTCCTCTGTATAATCTCTTATATCTGATTATTATAAATACATACTCAATAAGTTTAATGTGTTGCAGTTTTATTTTGTTCTCTCAATTTTCATATTATCTGACAAAAATACATAGCGTCATGACCGGTCATGTCTGAATGAAAACAAAAAAAAAAATGTTTTTAGGTCTGCTCTTATTATGACTGTATTTATTGGTGACATCTCAAAATTGATTAGTCTATGTATTTCTCTGTTAGATTTGGGACCCTTTTGTAGGAACCTGCTTAAAACAGTTGGATTCTAGTAAAGCAACTCCTGTGACTGTTCTATCAGCAATGCCTGCTCCTAGTACCACTTTATTAGCTGCAACCAGCAACTCCACTATTCGGTAAGTATTTGTTTCTTTTGAACCTTCCTTATCAGATTCATAATTATAAACATCTTGCAAAATTTACTTGTTATTCGGGATATTAAATTTTTTGCTCGGTAATCTTATATGTGTTTGACTTTTCCTCATGATTTTGCAATTTTTTGTTAACTTGCAGTCTGCTAGTTTCAATCTATCCACATGGGAAATTTCCCTCATTCTCACAGTTTTATTTATGACATTTCAAAGATATAATTCAAATTTCTTTTATCCTTCTACATACAGGTTTTCATGTGTTGTTTATCTGAAATTTATCTTTGTTTGGTTTTCCATTATGATCTTCCTACTTATGGGGTTCCTGGTGTTGTTTATTTGTAATTTATCTTCATTCTTCTTTTCCATTATGATGTTCCTACATAAGAAGTTTTATCATATTGATTATTTGTAATTTATCTTTGTTTTGTTTTTGATTATGATAATCCTATGTATATGGTATTTTGTTATCTGTAACTTATTGTTTGATTTTCCATTATGAGCTTCCTACCTATGGGATTTCCTGTTATTGTTTATTTGTAATTTATCTTGTTTTCTTTTCCATTATGGTCTTCCTACATCCGGGGTTTCCTGGTGTTGTTTATTTGTAATTTATCTTTTTTTTTCCATTGCCCCCAGTTGCACAGCGGTATGTCTGCAGATTTACAATGCTAGAAACCAGGTTTTCACAGACAGCCCATTGTGTAACTTTGTGCTTAACTATAAACAAACAAATTATTTTCCATTATGATCTTCCTACACATTTGGGCTTTCCCAATGTTGTTTATTTGTAATTTATTTTATTGTTTTTTTTCTATTTTTATCTTCCTACATTGGTGGATTCACGAAATTATCTTTGTATATTCTAACACAGATTTTGTGTATTAACTCTTTCAGTACGGGCTCGGTCCCTGGGACTGACCTCGTAACCATTTTGTGCTTGTAATAGTTTTGATGCTATAACTTTTAAATTAGTAAGCATGTGTTAACAAAATTTGGCAGAGTATCGGTAAACATTACAATGCTTTTGTTCACAAAATATCAATTTTTATTTTTTTTATTTAGTCTTAAGGTTTGTTAAGCAATGTTTTCATGTGCTTTTTTCTTATTGCATGTTACCTATCCAACATGCAAAGTAATTTTCATTTTAAGATTA